>NC_084567.2:1042500-1217500 GCF_033978685.3 Nerophis lumbriciformis | reverse complement strand
GAAGACTGGCTGCCTGAGGACGGGCCGCTGGACGAGCTGGAAACGGGCTGGGACTTGGACTGGACCTGGGACGGGGACAAGGTGGACTGCGCCTGGGAGGTGGACTGGACCTGGGAGGTGGACTGGACCTGGGACGGGGACAAGGTGGACTGCGCCTGGGAGGGGGACTGAACCTGGGAGGGGGACTGGACCTGGGACGGGGACAAGGTGGACTGCGCCTGGGAGGTGGACTGGACCTGGGAGGGGGACTGGACCTGGGACGGGGACAAGGTGGACTGGACCTGGGAGGGGGACTGGGGCTGGCTCCCCTGATTCAAAACCTCTTTAGACATCTGCCAATGCAAAACATGTCAACAAAGTAATGATTAATGCTGTTGTAACTCACTCAATAGTTGGTCGTGTTGTCATATTTCACTCTAATAAGTCGTTAGCATGACTTTAATAGAAGTTATATGCTAAAATAAATCATAATAGTAAAGAATAATGAAAAAGCCTCGTCTCTTAAATCCAGAGGTGTGGACTCGAGTCACATGACTTGGACTCGAGTCAGACTCGAGTCATGAATTTGATGACTTTAGACTGGACTTGACAAAATGTAAAAAGACTTGCAACTGGACTTCGACTTTAACATCAATGACTTGTGACTTCACTTGGACTTGAGCCTTTTGAATTGACATGACTTGACATGACTTGCTACTTTCCCCAAAACCCAAAGATGAAAAAGTTATTCGGGAGCGCTCCGTATTTTTCATCGTGTACTTGTCTATAGGGCTGAAACGACGCGTCGACGTCATCGGTTACGTAAATACGTCGAGGACGTTTTTGTTCGTCGACGCGTCGCATATTTACGTCACACTACCGTCATGGCGGAGCGCAAAGCAGACGATGCGAGCGGTGCGAGCGAGGGGAAAAAAAGCACGCCAAAAGTCGTCAAAAGTGTGGGAGTATTCAATAAACGGCCTAAGAAGAAACGCTACTTTTACTCCGATACTTTTATCTACATTCAGCTCGCTACTAATTTTTATCGATCTGTTAATGCACGCTTTGTTTGTTTTGGTCTGTCAGACAGACCTTCAAAGTGCCTGCCTTACTGGTGACGTTTCACTTCGTTCCACCAATCAGATGCAGTCACTGGTGACGTTGGACCAATCAAACAGAGCCAGGTGGTCACATGACCTGACTGGCTCCGAGCTAACTTCGGGTGTTACCATTTAGTGGTCAATTGTACGGAATATGTACTGTATTGTGCAATCTACTAATAAAAGTCTCAATCAATCAATCAAAAGTGTGAAGGAAAAAAGACCCTTTTTTTATTTCAACCGTAAAGACTGACTGCACAGTTCCTGTCTTCACAATAAAAGTCCCGCTCCATCGCGCCTGCGCTTTCAAAATAAGAGTCTCCGAAAGCCAGCGCAAACAAGCTAGCAAGCTACGGAGTTTGCCGCCAATGTATTTCTTGTAAAGGGTATAAAAACGAATATGGAAGCTGGACAAATAAGATGCCAAATAACAACCACTTTCATGTGGTATTAGACAGAAAGGAGGAACTTTTTTTCTCCTCCATTTGAAAACGTGGACGTTATCATCACTACTGTCTGATTACAATCAACGCAAGTCATCAGAATCAGGTAATACACCAACTTATATTCTTGTCTTCATGAAAGAAAGGAATCTATATGTTAAACATGCATGTATAATTATTAAAACAACACCTTTAACATGTAAACAAAAATGGCAAAATAAATAAATATAAATTATATACTGTATATATCAATGTATGTATATATATATATATATATATATATATATATATATATATATATATATATATATATATATGTGTGTGTGTGTGTGTGTGTATATATATATATATATATATATATATATATATATATATATGATATGTGTGTGTATGTTACTCAGTACTTGAGTAGTTTTTTCACAACATACTTTTTACTTTTACTCAAGTAAATATTTGGGTGACTACTCCTTACTTTTACTTGAGTAATAAATCTCTAAAGTAACAGTACTCTTACTTGAGTACAATTTCTGGCTACTCTACCCACCTCTGCTAATAATGTTGTTGTATGCACACTGTGTCGAGCGGAAATGGCCTATCATAGCAACACAACGGCAGCGTTCTTGCCATCACCATCAACTAGTCAATGGTCCGCGTGAGTATACGTTGTCATCATTACACAAAAACATGAATGTGTCATTTGTATCTGCGTTGTAAATTCATAAACTAAAGCACCGTTTCGCTCTGAGAGGAGCGTTTGGCGTGCCTGTTCAGTGTTTACAAAGACGCGCTCCTCTTTAACGCTAACGTTAATTAGTTGTGCAAATACCTTTTACAACATTAACAATTACGTATACTATGTACAAACGAACAATTAACTTTCACTTTAATCATACTATCATTGTTGTGTTATTAAGCAAAATAAGCAAAAGTTTTACTTTTGTTGAAATGTTTACACTGTTGTTACAGAATATTTCGTTTTGCACTTTTTTGTATTGGATGTTTATCTTTATTTTTGCACATTTTAGCAAATAAGCAATACTTTTACTTTTGTTGAAATGTTTACACTGTTGTTACAGAATATTTCCGTTTTGCACTTTTTTGAATTGGATGTTTATCTTTATTTCTGCACATTTTAAAGCAAAATAAGCAATACTTTTACTTTTGAAATGCTTATACTATTGCAGAATATTAAGATTTGCACTGGATGTTTACTTTTATATTTGCACATTAAAAGCAAATAAGCTACTTTTAATTTTGTTAAATGTTTACATTGTTACAGAATATTTTGTCATGTTGTTGTCAATGTTGACTGAGTGGCCATACTTTTTTTTTTGTAAATAAAAGCCATGCCTTTTGAAAAAACTGGCCTACATTTATTTTTTCATCTTCATTTTAAATTAAAAAAATAATCGGTAAAAGGAAAAATAATCTATAGATTAATCGAAAAAAATAATCTATAGATTAACCGATTAATCGAAAAAAATAATCTATAGATTAATCGATAGAAAAATAATCGTTAGCTGCAGCCTTACTTGTCTATCAGCGTTGCGTGTGTCAGCTGGTGTGCTCTCAGTACAACAGCCAATCAAATTAGATCTACTTTGTTTTCATCACACAGCATTCATCCAATCAAATTGCAGGACAACCAACGAAGAAGACATGACCAAACCACACGCCAGTGAACAAAAAATGATACCTAAAATAATTTCGTTTGGGTATAAAAATTACGAGGTGGTCAACACAAAACGGTTTGCAGTATGCAACACATGCGGTTCGAAAATGACTGATGGAGAGGCAACAACTTCCAACTTCGTCCGGCATTTGAAGTTGCACAAAGAAGGGTAAGTTTTGAATGTAAGATAACGTTTATTGGCTAAGTAACGTGACTTTTATTTGCTGTGTAGTTAAATCAGTGAGGCTGTAAACTCACTGCTAACGTTATAACGTTATTGCAAACACGGGAATCTGTTGCAGTTCACTACCTTATTCATACTTTTTGTTCAGTGATTTTTTTTTAAGCAGGGTTACGTTAGTCAATATATCACACGTAACGTTAGACGGCGGTCAGCAGCACCGCGTATTTTAGCCACCTAAAAAAAGACAAAAATAGTAAAATAAAGGTCAGTTAAAATGTATACTATATTATAAGGCTGAAACGACGCGTCGACATAGTCGACGTCATCGGTTACGTAAATATGTCGACGCCGTTTTTGTGCGTCGGCGCGTCGCATATTTACGTCACACTACTTTACTGTCATGGTGGAGCGCAAAGCAGACGATGCGAGCGAGGGGAAAAAAGCACGCCAAAAGTGTGGGAGTATTTCAATAAACGGCCTAATAATGTTGTTGTATGCACACTGTGTCGAGCGGAAATGGCCTATCATAGCAGCACAACGGCTATGAACGAACATTTGAAAAGAAAACCCCCGACAGCGTTCTTGCCATCACCATCAACAAGTCAATCGTCCGCGTGCGTATACGTTGTCATTATTACACAAAAACATGAATGTGTCATTTGTATCTGCGTTGTAAATTCATAAACTAAAGCACCGTTTCGCTCTGAGAGGCGCATTTGGTGTGCCTGTTCAATGTTTACAAAGACGCGCTCCTCTTTAACGCTGTGGAGAGGCGGCGGCGGCGGCGAGCGAGCGGCGAGGCGTGGCGCGCCGGGAGCGACGCCGCAATCGTGCCCAGGTGCGCGATCCGCGCAGTTGGAAGAGAAAAGACTTTGTGTAAAATGAAAAGATTGTAAACCTGGCAAAGCCGTCTGGCGTTCAGTCTGTCGGTCCTGAAAGAACCCCACGGCACAAGACGTGTCACAAACGCTAACGTTAATTAGTTGTGCAAATACCTTTTACAACATTAACAGTTACATATACTATGTACAAACCAACAATTAACTTTCACTTTAATCATACTATCATTGTTGTGTTATTAAGCAAAATAAGCAATACTTTTACTTTTGTTGAAATGTTTACACTGTACACTTTTTTGTATTGGATGTTTAGCTTTATTTTTGCACATTTTAGCAAATAAGCAATACTTTTACTTTTGTTGAAATGTTTACACTTGTTACAGAATATTTCCGTTTTGCACTTTTTTGTATTGGATGTTTATCTTTATTTTTGCACATTTTAAAGCAAAATAAGCAATACTTTTACTTTTGAAATGCTTATACTATTCCAGAATATTAAGATTTGCACTGGATGTTTACTTTTATATTTGCACATTAAAAAGCAAATAAGCTACTTTTAATTTTGTTAAATGTTAAAAGTTTTAAATGTTTACATTGTTACAGAATATTTTGTCATGTTGTTGTCAATGTTGACTGACTAGTGGCCATACTATTTTTTTTGTAAATAAAAGCCATGCCTTTTGAAAAAACTGGCCTACATTTATTTTTTCCTCTTCATTTTAAATTAAAAAAAATCGGTAAAAGGAAAAATAATCTATAGATTAATCGAAAAAAATAATCTATAGATTAACCGATTAATCGAAAAAATAATCTATAGATTAATCGATAGAAAAATAATCGTTAGCTGCAGCCCTACTATATTATGAATATGTGTACCGTTTTAGCTAGCTTTCTGACATACTGTTGGTTGTTTACCTCAGTGGTCCCCAACCACCGGGCCGCGGCCCGGTACTGGTCCGTGGATCGATTGGTATCGGGCCGCACAAGAAATATTTTTTTTCCTTCTTTTTTTAATTAAATCAACATAAAAAACACAAGATACACTTACAAGTAGTGCACCAACCCAAAACAACTCTCTCCCCCCTTTTGTTCTGGGCATTGAACATGAAGACTCTTCCTTCACTGTTCCGAGTGGCCATGAGAGTCTTGGCAGTGCCTGCCTCCAGTGCTCCAGTGGAGCGAGTTTTCAGCCATGGTGGCATCATACTACGCCCCCATCGTGCACAAATGACTGACAGACTCTTGGCTAATTTGGTCTTTTGCAAATGCAATGCAGCATAGGGCCCTGACATATAAAAAGTACAACTTTTTTGTTATGTTCACGTATATGTCATGTTTTTTCAATGTTAACACTTTTGTACAAATAAGTACATTTGCACTTTATTTTTCAATGTGTTTGTTCTGTAAAGGAATGAGTTCATGTTTAAAATGACTGGTTAATAGTGCTATTATAAAGTGCAATGTCAGCACAATTTTCTTTCCTGCAATTTAAAATGCACTTGTTTTAATAAATAAATACAGCGTTTGAAAAGCATACACAATCTGTGTTAATATATTAGTCTGTGGTTAAAAGGACTTGAAAGGACTCGAAACTCAAAATGCAGGACCAGGGCCGGCCCGTGGCATAGGCCGTATAGGCAAATGCTAAGGGCGCCGTCCATCAGGGGGCGCCACGCCAGTGCCACAAATGTTGGAGAAAAAAACGAAAAAAAAAACAGTTGGTACTATTATTTCTAAATACAAAAAAATAATCCCACGTTAATTAAAATGCAAAGTAAAGCCTATTTAATAGAAATATTATTTGTTACAACATTACGCCCCCCCCCGCACGGTGCAAACCTCCCTTCCCGTATCATGACTCTTTTTGGACGTCACCACATCAAAAAATCAACACAAGATGTCAAAACGGCCAAAACTGTCAGGTGCCCAGGGAAGAAAAGGAGGAGAAACGAGAAAAAGACAGAGGTAGCAGGTAGGTAACGTTAGCCTACATGAAATGATTTGTCTGTTACAGAATGTGATAGTAACCTGGCTTTTTAGCATTAAGCTAATGTTACATGATTCGGCAATTGCTAATCAATAAATAGCTAGTTCTGTTTTAACGTGGGGTTAATATTGTGGAGGGGGCTAAATTGTTATGGAAAATAATAATGTAACGTTAGGTAATTACAGTACTCCCACCTTACATTCCTCAGGGACATTTCTTTCTTTCTTTAGTTTATTTGGAACATGAACACACTTACATCATAATACATCACACAATTTCATATCATTTCATTTTACATCATGCACAAAAAGGAGTAGGAAGAAGCAAAGCTTATTTAATCCTACCCCTTTCCCACTTCAAAGCGTTTACAAATATATAGAATCATTTACTGACCTTTTTATATAATAAAATAACATCTATGAATTAGTATACAACACTTTTGTAATATGTAATTAATTAATTAATTCAGTCATTATTAACATACTGAGATGAAGAATATCTTATTTTCAATAAGGTTGAAAGTATTTCTCATAATTCTTCTTCTTTGTACTCTGTAAGCACTATTATTTTGAACAACCTCTTAAACTGGATCATATCAGTACAATTTTTAACTTTTTTACTTAATCCATTCCATAATTTAATTCCACATACTGATATGCTAAAAGTTCTAAGTGTTGTACGTGCATATAAATGTTTGTATTAGATCTTTTAAGCAGGTGTTTTTTGTTTACATTGTTATTGCCTTCAGGTTAGCTAATGTTTGCCCTGCAGGTAATAGTCACTTTTCCACCCCTTTATATATTAGGTATAGTTGTAAGTAAAAAAAAAAGGTCAAAGACAAAGCTATTCGGGTTCTTGTGAGTATATACACTTCACTGCCGATGTGGGGGGGGCGCCACCTAAAATCTTGCCTAGGGCGCCAGATTGGTTAGGGCCGGGCCTGTGCAGGACTTAGGACTTGACTTGAGACTTTCCAGTGTTGACTTTGGACTTGACTCGGGGCTTGCCTGTCTTGACTCGGGACTTGACTCGGACTTGAGTGCAAAGACTTGAGACTTACTTGTGACCAGAGGTGGGTAGTAACGCGCTACATTTACTCCGTTACATCTACTTGAGTAACTTTTGGGATAAATTGTACTTCTAAGAGTAGTTTTAATGCAACATACTTTTACTTAAGTATATTTATAGAGAAGGAATGCTACTTTTACTCCGCTACTTTTATCTACATTCAGCTCGCTACTCGCTACTAATTTGTATCGATCTGTTAATGCACGCTTTGTTTGTTTTGGTTTGTCAGACAGACCTTCAAAGTGCCTGCCTTACTGGTGACGTTTCACTTCGTTCCACCAATCAGATGCAGTCACTGGTGACGTTGGACCAATCAAACAGAGCCAGGCGGTCACATGACCTGACTTAAACAAGTTGAAAAACTTATTGGGGTTTTACCATTTAGTGGTCAATTGTACGGAATATGTACTGTACTGTGCAATCTACTAATAAAAGTTCCAATCAATCAATCAAAAGTGTGAAGGAAAAAAGATACTTGTTTTATTTCAACCGTACCGTCAAAAGCCTCAATACTGACCGCACATGAGGACGTTCCTGTCTTCACAATAAAAGTGCCGCGCCATCGCGCCTGCGCTTTCAAAATAAGAGTCTCCGAAAGCCAGCGTAAACAAGCTAGCAAGCTACGGAGTTTGCCGCCAATATATTTCTTGTAAAGTGTATAAAAACGAATATGGAAGCTGGACAAATAGGATGCCAAAAACCCACCACTTTCATGTGGTATTAGACAGAAAGGAGGAACTTTTCTTCTCCTCCATTTGAAAACGTGGACTTTATCATCACGACTGTCTGATTACAATCAATGCAAGTCATCAGAATCAGGTAATACACCAACTTATATTCTAGTCTTCATTAAAGAAAGGAATCTATATGTTAAACATGCATGTATATTCATTAAAACATCTTTAACATGTAAACAAAAACAGCAAAATAAATACTTATAAATTATATACTGTATATATCAATGTATATGTATGTATGTATGTATATATATATATATATATATATATATACATATATATATATATATATATATATATATACACACATATATATATATATATATATATGTATGATACGAGTGTGTATGTTACTCATCAGTTACTCAGTACTTGAGTAGTTTTTTCACAACATACTTTTTACTTTTACTCAAGTAAATATTTGGGTGACTACTCCTTACTTTTACTTGAGTAATAAATCTCTAAAGTAACAGTACTCTTACTTGAGTACAATTTCTGGCTACTCTACCCACCTCTGCTTGTGACTTGCAAAACAATGACTTGGTCCCACCTCTGCTTAAATCACACTCTTTTCAAACGGAGTTCTGAATGAGGAATTTAGGGTTAAGAGAATCTGATCTGGGACCAGTTGTAACGCGGCGCTGACTCCGCCCACCACAAGCAAGCGGCCGCCTGAAGTCCGTTGCTAAGACATCCGGTGACAGGGAGCCGAGCAGGTCAATTAAGCGGCGAAAAAGTCCGTGCCGAACGAAGACAAAATCAAAGTTTTTACCGTTCGTTGGACCGGAGCGGCGTCCCTTCCGGGTCTGTGCGCGGCACCGACGAACTGAACCACGGCCAGCCGACGTCCACGCGAGTAGTTTGAGCGCGAAGATTACCGGAAGTGAGGAGTCTTGTTTTCCTCTTTCCTGCCTGGTCCGGGCGGAACCAATGAGGCGATAGAAGCTTGGTCACGTGACGTGGCTGACCCCTTTTTCACTTCCGCTGGAGCGCTCGTCAATGACGTCACCATGTCCAAACACGGGAGCCGTGGGAAAACTTTAATCATCGCCGAAGGTTTTTTTTCTTGTCATATTTTTACGTGTTTCACTTTCATTGTTTGACTAAGTTATTATGGGTCTGCAGATGAAGAGGAGATGAACCCTTTTTCCTTTAAAGAGTTCCTTCGCTCTAAAGACCACAACCTGGACTTGGACCTGGACCAGGACCAGGACCAGGACCTTGTCCTAAACCGAGACCAGGAGCTCGACGAGGACCAGTCTGCGTGGGAGGTGAGAAGATTCGTTCACGTCGCGACATGATTACGTCGTTCAAGTAGCAAGCCTGTCCTCTCTGTCCAATCAGGTGGAAATAGAAGAGAGTGGGCGGAGCTTTCAGTCTGACGTCAGTAGCTCCTCCCACTGCGGTGAGGACGAGGAGGAGCATGACGAGCGGGCAAGCAGGTGAGTTCTGATCACTAAGTAACACACGCTAACGTTTTATGCTAACTTTTTTTGCTAATTTTGTTTGTTTACATGTAAAAAATAGTGCATTTTAATACGTGGCACTATCGTGGAAGTATGCTAACGTCATTTATATTAGCATGCTAACTTTTTATGGTAGCCTTTTTTGCTAATTTTGTATGTTTACATCTAAAAAATAGTGCATTTTAATACTTGGCATTATCGTGGAAATATGCTAACGTCATTTATATTAGCATGCTAACTTTTTATGCTAGCCATTTAGCTAATTTTGTTTGTTTACATGTAAAAAATAGTGCATTTTAATACGTGGCACTATCATGGAAGTATGCTAACGTCATTTATATTAGCATGCTAACTTTTTATGCTAGCCGTTTAGCTAATTTTGTTTGTTTACATCAAAAAAAATAGTGCATTTTAATACGTGGCACTATCGTGGAAGTATGCTAACGTCATTTATATTAGCATGCTAACTTTTTATGGTAGCCTTTTTTGCTAATTTTGTATGTTTACATCTAAAAAATAGTGCATTTTAATACTTGGCATTATCGTGGAAATATGCTAACGTCATTTATATTAGCATGCTAACTTTTTATGCTAGCCATTTAGCTAATTTTGTTTGTTTACATGTAAAAAATAGTGCATTTTAATACGTGGCACTATCATGGAAGTATGCTAACGTCATTTATATTAGCATGCTAACTTTTTATGCTAGCCGTTTAGCTAATTTTGTTTGTTTACATCAAAAAAAATAGTGCATTTTAATACTTGGCACTATCGTGGAAGTTTGCTAACGTCATTTATATTAGCATGCTAACTTTTTATGGTAGCCTTTTTTGCTAATTTTGTATGTTTACACCTACAAATAGGGCATTTTAATACTTAGCATGCTAACGTTCTTTGCTAGTCTTTCAGATAATTTTGTATGTTTTCACCTACAAATAGTGCTTTTTAATACTTGGCACTATCGTGGAAGTATGCTAACGATTAGCATGCTAACGTTCTATGCTAGTCTTTCAGATACTTTTGTATGTTTTCACCTACAAATAGTGCTTTTTAATACTAGGCACCATCATGGAAGTATGCTAACGTCACTTATATTAGCATGCTAACGTTTTATGCTAGTCTTTCAGATAATTTTGTATGTTTTCACCAACAAATAGTGCATTTTAATACTTGGCACTATCGTGGAAGTATGCTAACGTCATTTATATTAGCATGCTAACTTTTTATGCTAGCCGTTTAGCTAATTTTGTTTGTTTACATCTAAAAAAATAGTGCATTTTAATACTTGGCACTATCGTGGAAGTTTGCTAACGTCATTTATATTAGCATGCTAACTTTTTATGGTAGCCTTTTTTGCTAATTTTGTATGTTTACACCTACAAATAGGGCATTTTAATACTTAGCATGCTAACGTTCTTTGCTAGTCTTTCAGATAATTTTGTATGTTTTCACCTACAAATAGTGCTTTTTAATACTTGGCACTATCGTGGAAGTATGCTAACGATTAGCATGCTAACGTTCTATGCTAGTCTTTCAGATACTTTTGTATGTTTTCACCTACAAATAGTGCTTTTTAATACTAGGCACCATCATGGAAGTATGCTAACGTCACTTATATTAGCATGCTAACGTTTTATGCTAGTCTTTCAGATAATTTTGTATGTTTACACCTAAATGGTGCATTTTATTTTTGGCACTATCTTAGTACGCTAACTTGTCCTATGTCATCCTGTTAACGTTAGCATGCAAGCTTTTAATGCTAGCTATTTTGCAAAATTTTGTATTTTTAAACTTAAAAATGATGCATTTTGATATTTGGCACTATTTTAAAAGTACGCTAACATGTCCTACGTCGTCATGCTAACGTTAGCACACTTTTTTAGCTATATTTGTATTTTTAAACCTAAAAATCACGGATTTGGATGCTTGGCACCATCTTGAAAGTCTGTTAACGTCACTTATATTAGCATGCTAATGTTTAATGCTAGATATTTGGCTAATTGTGTATGTTTAGACCTAAAAAATCATAGATTTTGATACTTGGCGGCGTCTTAGAAGTATGCTAACGTCTCTTATATTAGCATGCTAATCTTAGCATGCGGAGGTTTTATGCTAGCTTTTTAGCTATTCTGTATTTTTAAACCTAAAAATCACGGATTTGGATGCTTGGCACCATCTTGAAAGTATGTTAACGTCACTTATATTAGCATGCTAATGTTTAATGCTAGATAATTGGCTGTGTATGTTTAGACCTAAAAAATCATAGATTTTGATACTTGGCGGCGTCTTAGAAGTATGCTAACGGCTAATGCGGAGGTTTTATGCTAGCTTTTTAGCTATTCTGTATTTTTAAACCTAAAAATCACGGATTTGGATGCTTGGCACCATCTTGAAAGTATGTTAACGTCACTTATATTAGCATGCTAATGTTTAATGCTAGATATTTGGCTAATTGTGTATGTTTAGACCTAAAAAAATCATAGATTTTGATACTTGGCGGCATCTTAGAAGTATGCTAACGGCTAATGCGGAGGTTTTATGCTAGCTTTTTAGCTATTCTGTATTTTTAAACCTAAAAATCACGGATTTGGATGCTTGGCACCATCTTGAAAGTATGTTAACGTCACTTATTTTAGCATGCTAATGTTTAATGCTAGATATTTGGCTAATTGTGTATGTTTAGACCTAAAAAAAATCATAGATTTTGATACTTGGCGGCGTCTTAGAAGTATGCTAACGTCTCTTATATTAGCATGCTAATCTTAGCATGCGGAGGTTTTATGCTAGCTTTTTAGCTATTCTGTATTTTTAAACCTAAAAATCACGGATTTGGATGCTTGGCACCATCTTGAAAGTATGTTAACGTCACTTATATTAGCATGCTAATGTTTAATGCTAGATAATTGGCTAATTGTGTATGTTTAGACCTAAAAAATCATAGATTTTGATACTTGGCGGCGTCTTAGACGTATGCTAACGTCTCTTATATTAGCATGCTAATCTTAGCATGCGGAGGTTTTATGCTAGCTTTTTAGCTATTCTGTATTTTTAAACCTAAAAATCACGGATTTGGATGCTTGGCACCATCTTGAAAGTATGTTAACGTCACTTATATTAGCATGCTAATGTTTAATGCTAGATATTTGGCTAATTGTGTATGTTTGGACCTAAAAAATCATAGATTTTGATACTTGGCGGCGTCTTAGAAGTATGCTAACGGCTAATGCGGAGGTTTTATGCTAGCTTTTTAGCTATTCTGTATTTTTAAACCTAAAAATCACGGATTTGGATGCTTGGCACCATCTTGAAAGTATGTTAACGTCACTTATATTAGCATGCTAATGTTTAATGCTAGATAATTGGCTAATTGTGTATGTTTAGACCTAAAAAATCATAGATTTTGATACTTGGCGGCGTCTTAGAAGTATGCTAACGGCTAATGCGGAGGATTTATGCTAGCTTTTTAGCTATTCTGTATTTTTAAACCTAAAAATCACGGATTTGGATGCTTGGCACCATCTTGAAAGTATGTTAACGTCACTTATTTTAGCATGCTAATGTTTAATGCTAGATATTTGGCTAATTGTGTATGTTTAGACCTAAAAAATCATAGATTTTGATACTTGGCGGCGTCTTAGACGTATGCTAACGTCTCTTATATTAGCATGCTAATCTTAGCATGCGGAGGTTTTATGCTAGCTTTTTAGCTATTCTGTATTTTTAAACCTAAAAATCACGGATTTGGATGCTTGGCACCATCTTGAAAGTATGTTAACGTCACTTATATTAGCATGCTAATGTTTAATGCTAGATATTTGGCTAATTGTGTATGTTTGGACCTAAAAAATCATAGATTTTGATACTTGGCGGCGTCTTAGAAGTATGCTAACGGCTAATGCGGAGGTTTTATGCTAGCTTTTTAGCTATTCTGTATTTTTAAACCTAAAAATCACGGATTTGGATGCTTGGCACCATCTTGAAAGTATGTTAACGTCACTTATATTAGCATGCTAATGTTTAATGCTAGATAATTGGCTAATTGTGTATGTTTAGACCTAAAAAATCATAGATTTTGATACTTGGCGGCGTCTTAGAAGTATGCTAACGGCTAATGCGGAGGATTTATGCTAGCTTTTTAGCTATTCTGTATTTTTAAACCTAAAAATCACGGATTTGGATGCTTGGCACCATCTTGAAAGTATGTTAACGTCACTTATTTTAGCATGCTAATGTTTAATGCTAGATATTTGGCTAATTGTGTATGTTTAGACCTAAAAAATCATAGATTTTGATACTTGGCGGCGTCTTAGACGTATGCTAACGTCTCTTATATTAGCATGCTAATCTTAGCATGCGGAGGTTTTATGCTAGCTTTTTAGCTATTCTGTATTTTTAAACCTAAAAATCACGGATTTGGATGCTTGGCACCATCTTGAAAGTATGTTAACGTCACTTATATTAGCATGCTAATGTTTAATGCTAGATAATTGGCTAATTGTGTATGTTTAGACCTAAAAAATCATAGATTTTGATACTTGGCGGCGTCTTAGAAGTATGCTAACGTCTCTTATATTAGCATGCTAATCTTAGCATGCAGAGGTTTTATGCTAGCTTTTTAGCTATTCTGTATTTTTAAACCTAAAAATCACGGATTTGGATGCTTGGCACCATCTTGAAAGTCTGTTAACGTCACTTATATTAGCATGCTAATGTTTAATGCTAGATAATTGGCTAATTGTGTATGTTTAGACCTAAAAAATCATAGATTTTGATACGTGGCGGCGTCTTAGAAGTATGCTAACGGCTAATGCGGAGGATTTATGCTAGCTTTTTAGCTATTCTGTATTTTTAAACCTAAAAATCACGGATTTGGATGCTTGGCACCATCTTGAAAGTATGTTAACGTCACTTATTTTAGCATGCTAATGTTTAATGCTAGATATTTGGCTAATTGTGTATGTTTAGACCTAAAAAATCATAGATTTTGATACTTGGCGGCGTCTTAGACGTATGCTAACGTCTCTTATATTAGCATGCTAATCTTAGCATGCGGAGGTTTTATGCTAGCTTTTTAGCTATTCTGTATTTTTAAACCTAAAAATCACGGATTTGGATGCTTGGCACCATCTTGAAAGTATGTTAACGGCACTTATATTAGCATGCTAATGTTTAATGCTAGATATTTGGCTAATTGTGTATGTTTAGACCTAAAAAAAATCATAGATTTTGATACTTGGCGGCGTCTTAGAAGTATGCTAATCTTAGCATGCGGAGGTTTTATGCTAGTTTTTTAGCTATTCTGTATTTTTAAACCTAAAAATCACGGATTTGGATGCTTGGCACCATCTTGAAAGTATGTTAACGGCACTTATATTAGCATGCTAATGTTTAATGCTAAATAATTGGCTAATTGTGTATGTTTAGACCTAAAAAATCATAGATTTTGATACTTGGCGGAGTCTTAGAAGTATGCTAGTGTCTCTTATATTAGCATGCTAATCTTAGCATGCGGAGGTTTTATGCTAGCCGTTTAGCTAATTTTGTTTGTTTACATCTAAAAAATAGTGCATTTTAATACTTGGCACTATCGTGGAAGTATGCTAACGTCATTTATATTAGCATGCTAACTTTTTATGCTAGCCGTTTAGCTAATTTTGTTTGTTTACATCTAAAAAATAGTGCATTTTAATACTTGGCACTATCGTGGAAGTTTGCTAATGTCATTTATATTAGCATGCTAACTTTTTATGGTAGCTTTTTTTGCTAATTTTGTTTGTTTACACCTACAAATAGTGCATTTAAGTACTTGGCACCATCGTGGAAGTATGCTAACGATTAGCACACTAACACTTTATGCTAGCCTTTTAGCTAATTTTGTATGTTTACACCTACAAATAGTGCATTTTAATACTTGGCACTATCGTGGAAGTATGCTAACGATTAGCGGATTTGGATGCTTGGCACCATCTTGAAAGTATGTTAACGTCACTTATATTAGCATGCTAATGTTTAATGCTAAATAATTGGCTAATTGTGTATGTTTAGACCTAAAAAATCATAGATTTTGATACTTGGCGGAGTCTTAGAAGTATGCTAGTGTCTCTTATATTAGCATGCTAATCTTAGCATGCGGAGGTTTTATGCTAGCTTTTTAGCTATTCTGTATTTTTAAACCTAAAAATCATGGAATGGAATACTTGGCACCACCTAAGAAGCTTCGATGGACCCCAGGCCAGGGTTAGGGTTAGGGTTAGGGTTAGGGCACAGATAGCAGGCCCATCAAAATCTCCGCAGGAATTTCCTAATTGTTTTAATTATTAGACTCCTGAAGGGCCCGCTCTAAACCTAACATATACACACTTGTGTACATGCACTGCAAAATGAAAGTAGCTGTTTAAATTGTAATGTCTACTTTGTACACTAGGGGTGTGGCGATCCGTTTTAGTGATTCGATTCGGATCCCAATTTGATGTTGCCGATACAATTCAGGGATGATATCAATTTATGCAGAACGATATCATCCGAAGCCCTTCATGGGACTACAGGGCGCCATGTTTAGGAGCAACTCTGAAACCGGGTCGGCCATACTCTGATCACGTGGCCCTAGACCACCTGTGTGGTTTTGCCTCTGATTGGCTTCTTCTCCAGGTGTGAAGGTGGCGCCCACTATGAGGGTGATGACGAAATGTCCATCCTACAACCAAACACTTCCAGCAGGGGGCGCATTCGACAGGTAACCCCCCCACCCCTCCACTGTAGCTCCGCCCCCTAAACCTGACCCCCCCTGCGCAGCTGCAGCAGGAGAACCGCCTGCTGAGGAGGACCACGGCGGACCTCCAGAGGGCGTCGCGGGCACAGCAGCAGAGGTAGGCGGCAGGCCAATCGCGCCACGGCCCGGTGGCGTTACCCAGCATGCTTTGTGCAGGGCGGAGGCGCTGGAGGAGGAGCTACGGCGGCGGCGCCGTCGGGAGCAGCAGGAAGCCCGAGACATGGAGACCATGGTCCAGTCCGTGGAGCAGAACCTGGACTTGATGACGGTGCGTCAGTTCCTCAAGTGTGGTACTGATGAGGGCGGTATCGCGCCACTTGTTGGCATGGCAACACGGCGGCCTCTAGTGGACGTGAGTGGAATAACCTTTGCCTTGTTTTGCCAGAAACGAGCGCTGAGAGCCGAGGGCAGCGTGGCCACGATAAGGGCGGAGCTAGAGCTGCTGCAGGTCAGTGCTCACACACACACACACACACACACACACACACACACACACACACACACACACTCCTCAGATCAATAAGTGTGTGTGTGTGTGTGTCAGGCCCAGGTGGAACGTCTGCGCTCGGAAAACGACGGCCTCAAGTCAGCCGAGTCCGACGTCGTCATGGCGATGAAGCGCAACGCTCAAGTCGCGTCCGACTACCTGGACAAGACAGCAAGCCACGCCCACTCCTCCGTCTGGTCAGTATTTATTTGCACGTCCGTGGGAGGGGGGAAAAAGCGTGTCACATGACCAGGTGGGCGTGTTCATCCAGTCAGCTGCTGGAGGGGGCGGAGTCTCTGCGCCTGGTCTCTCAGCTGCTGCGCTCCATGGATAAAGTGTCGGACGTGACGTCGGAGTCGTGAGGCCGCAATAAATCCCTTTTCGTCTCATTGGCTGGGTGTCCTCTTGATTGACAGCTCATGACATCACAGAGTGCTCCGCCAATCACGGGGCGGGGGGGCGTGTCTGCCGCCTCCAGTGCGTCTTCCAGCTCTCCAGCTCGTTAAGTCGCCTTCGCGTCACCGCCTCCGATTGTGTCACCTCCAACATGGACGCCTGCTCAAAGCGCTGACACACACACACACACACACACACACACACACACAGTCATGTATATTGCACGTGTGTGTGTGTGTGTGTGTGTGTACCTGGACAGCAGCGTCTCGGCCTTCTATGACGGCCATGTGACCAAAAGTGCACCTGCTGGTGGTGACGGGTGCTGTTGTTGCCGTGGGAACGCAGGGAGACGGGTCAGCTGACAGGTGAGCGATACCTGACCACTTCCTGTGTCTCACACACACACACACACACACACAGTGAAAACAGCGTATCTTGTGCAACGTCACACCTATGTGTGTGTGTGACAATTAACAGTCAGGTTAAGGCAGTGGTCCCCCCCCCCCCCCGACCCCCCCCCCAAAACTATCTTTATTTCACACCCCAAAAACATTTTTTCCCACCCCCCCTCAAGTTAAAGTTAATTTTCATCTGTATGTGTCAAGATAGTACTTTACTAACACTAAAATAATAATTTTTTTCACGCCTCCCCTTGGGGTGAATGTGTATGCGTGAAGATATTCACTATTACAATTTTTGTTTTTGTATGCGTCGAAATAGGTATTTACTAACACTAAAGATGCTAATACACTATTGCCTCTCACGCCCCCCCCAAGGCCCACGCCCTATTATTCATGAAGCACTGCAATAAACGGGGGGGGGGGGTGCGGGGGGGGGGGGGGGATCATTTTTTTCACGCCTCCCCTTGGGGTGAATGTGTATGCGTGAAGATATTCACTATTACACTATTGCTTCTCACGCCCCCTTTTCGCAGACACCTCATGGTGCCCCTCCCCTGGGGGGCCCACCCTACTATTATGAAGCACTGCATTAAACGGTCTGTTTGCACCTTGCTAACAGTTACAATTTTTCTAGGGGATGGAATTTTTTCTTTCTCTTTTCTAACACTAAAGATGCTAATACACTATTGCCTCTCACGCCCCCCCCCAAGGCCCACGCCCTATTATTCATGAAGCACTGCAGTAAACGGGGGGTACATAATTTTTTTCACGCCCCCCCCCTTGGAGTGAATGTGTATGCGTGAAGATATTTGCTATTACACTATTGCTTCTCACACCCCCTTTTCGCAGACACCTCATGGTGCCCCTCCCTGCTATTTATGAAGCACTGCATTAAACGGGCTGTTTGAACCTTGCTAACAGTTACAATTTTTCGAGGGGATGGAATTTTCTCACGCCCCCCTAAAGGACATCATTTTTTTCATCCCCTGCCCCCCCCCCCCCCCCAAGTTAATGTAATTTGTTATCTGTATGTGTCAAGATAGTTGTTTACTAACATTAAAGACGCAAGTAAGCCATTGCCTCTCACGCCCCCCTTTTCCCTGACACCTCATGGCGCCCCTCCCTAGGAGGACCCACCCTGCTATTTATGAAGCGCTGCATTTAACGGGATGTTTGCACCTTGCTCACAGAAAAAATACTTTTTTCACGCCCACCCCCTACCTAATTCACACCCCGCCTACCTAATTTTTGTATTTGTATGCGTCAAAATAGGTATTTACTAACACTAAAGATGCTAATACACTATTGCCTCTCACGCCCCCCCCCAAGGCCCACGCCCTATTATTCATGAAGCACTGCAATAAACGGGGGGGGGGGTCATTTTTTTTCACGCCTCCCCTTGGGGTGAATGTGTATGCGTGAAGATATTCACTATTACACTATTGCTTCTCACGCCCCCTTTTCGCAGACACCTCATGGTGCCCCGCCCCTGGGGGGCCCACCCTACTATTATGAAGCACTGCATTAAACGGGCTGTTTGCACCTTGCTCACAGAAAAAATACTTTTTTCACGCCCACCCCCTACCTAATTTTTTTATTTGTATGCGTCAAAATAGGTATTTACTAACACTAAAGATGCTAATACACTATTGCCTCTCACGCCCCCCCAAGGCCCACGCCCTATTATTTATGAAGCACTGCAATAAACGGGGGGGGGGGGGGGGGGGGGGAATCATTTTTTTCACGCCTCCCCTTGGGGTGAATGTGTATGTGTGAAGATATTCACTATTACACTATTGCTTCTCACGCCCCCTTTTCGCAGACACCTCATGGTGCCCCTCCCCTGGGGGGCCCACCCTGCTATTTATGAAGCACTGCAATAAACGGGGGGGATATCATTTTTTTCACGCCTCCCCTTGGGGTGAATGTGTATGTGTGAAGATATTCACTATTACACTATTGCTTCTCACGCCCCCTTTTCGCAGACACCTCATGGTGCCCCTCCCCTGGGGGGCCCACCCTACTATTTATGAAGCACTGCAATAAACAGGGGGGCATCATTTTTTTCACACCTCCCCTTGGGGTGAATGTGTATGCGTGAAGATATTCACTATTACACTATTGCTTCTCACGCCCCCTTTTCGCAGACACCTCATGGTGCCCCGACCCTGGGGGGCCCACCCTACTATTATGAAGCACTGCATTAAACGGGCTGTTTGCACCTTGCTCACAGAAAAAATACTTTTTTCACGCCCACCCCCTACCTAATTTTTTTATTTGTATGCGTCAAAATAGGTATTTACTAACACTAAAGATGCTAATACACTATTGCCTCTCACGCCCCCCCCAAGACCCACGCCCTATTATTTATGAAGCACTGCAATAAACGGGGGGGGGGGGGGGGAATCATTTTTTTCACGCCTCCCCTTGGGGTGAATGTGTATGTGTGAAGATATTCACTATTACACTATTGCTTCTCACGCCCCCTTTTCGCAGACACCTCATGGTGCCCCTCCCCTGGGGGGCCCACCCTGCTATTTATGAAGCACTGCAATAAACGGGGGGGATATCATTTTTTTCACGCCTCCCCTTGGGGTGAATGTGTATGTGTGAAGATATTCACTATTACACTATTGCTTCTCACGCCCCCTTTTCGCAGACACCTCATGGTGCCCCTCCCCTGGGGGGCCCACCCTACTATTTATGAAGCACTGCATTAAACGGGCTGTTTGAACCTTGCTAACAGTTACAATTTTTCTAGGGGATGGAATTTTTTCTTTCTCTTTTCTAACACTAAATATGCTAATACACCATTGCCTCTCACGCCCCCCAGGGGTCACGACCTACTATTCATGAAGCACTGCAATGAACGGGGGTATGTGTGTGTGCGTGACTATTACACTATTGCTTCTCACGCCCCCCCCCACTGTGGGAGAAAGTCAAAGGGCAGACGTTACCTGAAGGGTTGCTGTCCCGTCTCCATGGTTACAGGCCTGTCCTCAGAGGTGACTTCTAGGTGATGTGGAGTGACACTGTCACCATGGCAACAACAAGTGATCATGTGACACGCACCTGCAAGAGGCAGCTGGTCCATGTGACGGAGGAGGTTCTCTGCCAGGGACGCCAGTGATGTCACAAACTCCTCCCCCTTGCGTCTCACACACTCCTGCACACACACACACACACGTGGAGGTCAGCCATCGCCATGGTAACGCAGGCATTCCGGGACCAGTACCTGCAGTTGCTGGTGCGAGCGCAGGACGGTTTCGTGGAGACGCCGCTGCCTGTCCTCCTCGCCGCGGCGCAGCTGGTTCATCTGGTGGTCGGAGAGCGAGACCCGCAGCCGCGCCACGTTGGCCTCCTGACGCACAAGACCACACCTCAGTTGCCGTGGCGACCACGTCGCGGGTCGACGGCGGCGAGCCGTACCTGCTCCTGTTCGCTGGCCGCGATCATCCTGTCGAACTTCCGTCTCACGAGGCCCGCCTCCTCTCTGAGCCCCGCCTCCATCTGTTGCTCGTGGTTACGGATCAGCTTGTCAGGAAGCGAGCGCATGATGTCGGCCAACACACACTGTTGCTGCTCCAGCGCTAACACACACACACACACACACACACACAGTGACGAGGGCGTGGTCACATGTGACAGGAAGTGGTCGCACCTTCCTTGCTGGCGCTCAGAAGCGTCCTAGCGTGCTCGTGATATCCCAGCAGCCTTTGCTGGATGCTGTCCACCCACTGGTCCAGGCCGCCGGGGAGAAGGTAGAAGCCGCCGCAGCGCTGGCTCTGGTAGAAGTCCTGGTTGGCGAGACGACGTCACCGTGGCAACCAGCAGTCAGCTACACCTGAGCGGATGTTGTTACCTTGGCGACCAGCAGGAGGCTGTGGTGAGTCCTCCTCAGCACGCCGTTCACGATGGAGATGTAGCAGCTACACACACACACACACACACACATGTCAGGATGAAGTCCGATCCAGTCTGATCCAGGTTCAGTGTGGACTCACTCTGGATTCTGGTCTGATTCAGATTTAGACCCAAAGATCTGGAACCTTCTGTCAGTTCTGAAGGACCTGCATGATACAAACACACACACACTTTGTCAGCACCCGTGTGTGTTTGTATATCTATCGCCATGGGACCAAAAACCTGACGGGTCCAGTTTAATCCACGGGGTCCAAAGTGGATCCAATACATTGGAATCAATAGAAAATGTCCGCCTATAGCATACTTGCCAACCCTCCCGGATTTTCCGGGAGACTCCCGAAATTCAGCGCCTCTCCCGAAAACCTCCCGGGACAAATTTTCTCCCGAATAATCTCCCGAAATTCAGGCGGAGCTGGAAGCCACGCCCCCTCCAGCTCCATGCGGACCTGAGTGACGTCAGGTTGCGCAACCCCACGTAAATCGTTGGCCAACCAAAAAGTAACCCCAGTACGCTATAGCCAACATTCACCAGGAGATGGCAACAGACAAACATAGATCACTCTATTACATTATTCCCCTTTTAGAAATGTATAGAAGTTACTCAAAATAAATAAACAACCCAACCAAAAAATGCAGCAGCTCAATTAAAAAACTGTACTTAAGCCACATTCTTTTTTAGTACTGAACTCTTAACCCTCATTTGTAAAAAAATAACATGCTAATTATACAAACAGTATTTGTACACCTTTAACACAGATTTTTATACTGTCTTCAGAGATTCAGTTTTTTTGGTGGTACTCGAAACCTTTCTGAGTACCTGCGAAAGGGTGTTCAGCATGGTGAGAAAAATAGTGACAGAGAATAGAACAAGGATGGACAATTCAACCCTTAACTCAACAATGAGTAGATGAGTGTTATGTGTGTGTATATGTGTAAATAAATGAACACTAAAATTCAAGAATTTCTTTTATTTATATATATATATATATATATATATATATATTAGAGATGCGCGGTTTGCGGGCACAACCGCGGAGTCCGCGGATTATCCGCGGATCGGGCGGATGAAATTTAAAAAAATTAGATTTTATCGGCGGGTCGGGTCGGGTGGTTGAAATAAAAAACAATTTGATTTTAAATAGATTCAGGCGGGTGGCAGTTAAACCAATTGGTAAATATATATACATAGTTAAATGTTGTTACCCACATACGAAAAACGAGCAGGCACCTGCAGCATATGCCACAACAGAAGAAAAAAAAGAAAAAGAGATGGACACTATTACGGAGCGGAGAAGGGACGCCTCGCCGGGGTCCTGGACCGAGGCCCCTTCCCCCGAGAGGGCCCCACCGGTAGCCGTAGCCGAGGCGATCCGTGAGAAGGGCCCGACGCACGTCCAGAGTCACTACCGCGCCCACCGCACCGACACCCCGCCTCGTCCGTCTTCGCCACCCCAGCTTACCTGCCCGCCACCCCCGTGGCCGGGGGCTCGTAACAGGGGTCACTCCGCGCGCTCCGCCCGCGCAGCTTACCTGCCCGCCACCCCTGTTGCCGGGGGCGCGTAACAGGGGTCACTCCGCGCGCAGTGCGCTCACGAAAGGGGTGGGGCTCACCCTGGTTGATATAGACAGCAGCTAGGACGGTGGCCATGGAAGTCGGAACCCGCTAAGGAGTGTGTAACAACCCACCTGCCGAATCAACTAGCCCTGAAAATGGATGGCGCTGGAGCGTCGGGCCCATATACCCGGCCGTCGCCGGCAGCGAGACGCGCTTGGAGGTGCGCTCAGCGCGGCTCCCATATGATTGCGCACTGGTGTGCGTCTGGGTCGTGACAGCGTGGCACGCGAATGTCTGTGCTGCATTGGATCAGTCTCCTTTCTTTAACAGGCAAAAGCTTTATAACCTCACCATACCTGCCAACTTTTGAAATCAGAAAAACCTAGTAGCCAGGGTCCAAGGGCCGCAGGCCCCGGTAGGTCCAGGACAAAGTCCTGGTGGGGGGTTCAGGGCTTCGCCCCCCGACGCAAAATGATTATTAGCATTCAGACAGGTTAAAATGTTGCTAAAACCATCACTTTTCTATCAGTCACAGTGACTTTTCAAAACAAAAATATTACAGCAAAAATCATATGGGTTGATTGGCATGTTTATTCTGTAAGCTAACTTCAATAGTTTGAAATTATTTTGACAGTTAATGCCAGTTATCCTGTCAACCTTTCACAAGACTTCAATTTGTTCATTGAAAGTATAAACACTTTTTACAGTAAACAAATGGTAAAACAGTACTAAACAATTCCATTAAAAACAAAATTGGTGTCATTATTAACTTTCTGTCCAAGCTTGTATAATCTACTGCCTTGTTCAATTGTAAAAAATATTCTGTGCCTAAAATTCACATTTCTATCACAATTATCATACTGTAAACATGGTAAGCTAACTTCATTAAAATTAATAGTCCTGTCAATAGCATGGAATTACAATTCAAATGTAGTTTTTTTGTAAGCCTTTCAAAAGAATTCAAAATATGAAAAATTAATGAAAATGAATTGAAGCCATCAGACACTTGAAAAGTGGCACATCACATCTCTAATGTCATCATTTGAACTTTTCAACAGAAATAGCACTGCAAAAATATTAAGGACATACTTCTGTATTTTGGTAGTTATGCTGTCAACATTTAACAAGATTTCTTCAACTTGGACTTGAAAGCATAAATAGTATAAACACTTTTAACAGTATGTCGTGCTGTGAAATACAGCCGACAGGATTGCGCACCAAACAGGAAGCAAGGCCAAAGCGCATATGCATGGTGCAGGAGAACAAAGGACTTCTTTCATTTAAGGTTTGTGATAAACCATCAAACTCATTCGTTAAAAGGACTCTATGGTAATATAAAGCAAATTTTTCTGGACATTATCATGCAAGAAAAGTTTATTTTTGGGACCGCGATCACCGCGTAATGATTTTTAAAGGTTGCATTACAAACATTTAACTGTCCCATGTGATCAGCCAGTGCGATTGGAAATCCATGCTCAATTATTGCCTCCGTAAATAAAACTTCGGCATTTATCACATCCAAAGAATCTGTTTGGGCGACGAAAAACGTTGAAAGTTTTCCACTTGTATCGCTAGCAACGGCATTAGACTTGTGTTTTTTTGTCCCAACGTGGTCTTTTACATCGCTAATTCCTCCGTGTCCGATCGAAAAATCTTGTCTGCACAAGGTGCAATTCGCGTAGTTTTCACCCTTTTTTTTTTTTTAATTAATGAAAAACCGTATTTTTTATCACTGCAACCGTAACCCGGAATAGGTTGATGAAAACCGTACTAATTACGGGAAAACCAGAGTAGTTGGCAGGTATGCCTCACTAATGCCTTGCATCGTCTATATTAGATATATAACAACGGGCGGGTGCGGGCGGATGGCGGGCGGGTGCAGTTCTGATCAAACGTTACATCGGGTGGATGGCGGATGGTTGACGACTTTCTGATGCGGTTGCGGATGAAATAATTGCCTATCCGCGCATCTCTAGTGACGAGTGTATGACAAGTGGTCAAACGTAGGTACTGCAGTGTGTATCAATCCCCACAAGGTCATTCTGTGTGTGTGTGTGTGTGTGTGTGTGAAGTTGGCCCCTCCCACCTTCTCAAAGTCTCCCCAAACTTGTTCCAATCGTTTGTGCTGCAATTTTTTAAAATTTAACTATATTATTTTTTATGTTGTTAACGTGTTATGATTCATTTGTGTGTGTGTGTGTGTGTGTGTGTGTGTGTGTGTGTGTGTGTGTGTGTGTGTGTGTGTGTGCGTGCACCTGGTCACAGCAGCAGACTCACTACGTCGCGATGACAGCTGGCGATGGGTGGAGCTTCGACCTGCACACACGCCGTCACATTCACCTTTGACCTTCTGCGTTCAGGGTGGTGGACTCACCTGTGAGGGGGGCGGGGCCGGCGGTGGTGGGGTCGGGACCCCCAGAGAACCTGACGGACACAGATGGGTGGGGGGGGTGGGGGGGTGGGGGTGGGGGGGGGATTAACGTCAGAGCGCCACAGCTGGCGTGGGCTGTTTGACGTACACACCTGTTCAGAGACTTGACCACGCCCACTATGGGGTCTTCCAGGATGTTGCCCCCCGACCTGCAGGGCTGCAGCAGAGCGGGAGGCGGAGCCGAACACACCTGCTTCCTGGATTTGGCGGCGGCGGGCGCGGGTGCGTTCTCCTCGTCCAAGTAATGACTCCGCCTCTTGAGGGCCACGCTGAGGGATGACAGCCACACACACACCTCATCCACACACACCTGCACGCACACACACACACAGGTGTGATGATGATGATGATGATGATGATGATGGCGAGCAGCTGCACCTTCTCTTTATCCAGAGTCTTCCTCATATCTTCCATGAGCGCGCTGATGGTGGCCTCCTGCTGGTTGCTGCTGGCCGTCTGCAAGGTCACATGACTCAGGGCGGGGCCAAGGAGGTCAGGTGAGGTGCAAAGGTCGTACCTCGGCTTTGGCCTCCACCTGGGTGCTGCTGAGAATCCTCTGGATCTTCTCCATGAACTTCACCTCGGCCTGCAGCATGGACAGCTTCTCCTCGAAACGCCCCGACACCGCTTTCACCTGGACCACACGTCTGTTAGCACGCTAACAGTGCGGGGGTCAAAGGTCACACCTGCTGCAGACTCTTGGACTCCAGGTTGTGAAGATCGGCGTAGACGCTCTCCTCCGCCACGCTGATGCGTTTGCTTTCTTCTTTCAGATGGCGCTGGAAGATTTTCACCTCGGTACGAGTGAAGTCACCGCCTTCGCTGAACAACCTGACCAACACGGCAAGGTCAGCACAAGGTCAAAGAAGGTCAAAGAAGGGGAACAACAGAAAATAGGAGGTCAAAGAAGTTAAAAAGGGGGAAACAAAGTAAATAAAGGGTAAAAAAAAAGGAAATTAAGGTCATAGAAGGTAAATACAGTGTAAAAAAGGTAAATCGAAGGTAATAGAACGGAAACAAGGTCAAAGTACATCCACAGAATGTAAAATGAGCTAAAACAAATGTATATATGTTGAAAAGATGAATAGAAGGTAAAAATGAAGGAAAAACAAGGTATGTGGAAGGTAATAAATATAAGGTAAATAGAAAAGTAAAAAAAAGGTACATAAAAAGTACAAAAAATTAGAAGGGAAAATATGTTATCAAAGTCAAAACAAGGTAAATAGAAAAGTAAAAAAGAGGTACATAAAAAAATAAAGAGAAGGATAAAAAAAGGTAACATAAGGGAACCGGAAGGTAAACAAGGTAAATTGAAGGTAGTACAATGTAAAATAAGCTAAAAACAAGGTAAGCAAGGTAAATACAAGGTAATAGAAGATTTAAAAAAGGTAAATATAAGGTATTACAATGTAAAAGAAGCTAAAAACAAGGTAAGCAAGGTAAATTGAAGGTAATAGAAGATTAAAAAAGGTAAATATAAGGTATTACAATGTAAAAGAAGCTAAAAGAAAGGTAAATAGAAGGTAAAACAAGATAAATGAAAGGTACTATAAAGGTATAATGGAAGGTAACACAAGGACATAGAAAGTAGAAATAGGGTAAATGGAAGGTAAAACAAGGCAATAGAAGGTAAAAAGGTAAATTGAAAGTAAAATATAGTAAATAGAAGGTAAAACAAGTGAAAATTAAATATGGTAAATAGGAAGTAATAAAGGTAAAAAAGGCAAAAAGAAAGTAAAATAAGGTAAACAGAAGGTAGAACAAGGTAAATCAAAGGTAACTTGACAGCAAAATTGTCATGTCTGTGTGATCATGTTTTGTTTTAGTCATGTTCGGTTTTGTTTTTGGACTTTTTGTGCACCTTTGTTTTGTTTTGTCACCATAGCAACCATTATTTTTCACCTGTCACGTCACGCACCTGTTTCACGTTTTGAGTCACGCACCTGCTTTCACTAATCATGTCTATAGTATTTAAGTTCATTGTTTTCAGTTTGTCGTTCTGGCGACATCCCGCATTTATGCTTCTGCACACTCTCCACACACCCTTATGACCCTTGCTGCTCTTTTTTCATGCCGTTTTCTCGTCCAAGTAAGTTTTCTTTATTCATGCCATAGTTTGAAAGTTTTTTTTAATTGTTCATAGTTTCTGCCTTTGTGCAAGTTTTGTGTTTATAGTCAAGTTTTGTACTTCCGCCCTTGTGCGCGCCTTTTGTTTGCTTCCTTTTTTTTTGTAGTTATAGTGTTTAAATAAATCATGTACTCTCATTCCCGTCTCGCCCGAGCCAACTTTACGTTGCCTTCTAGATAAACTAAACCCCAGGACCAAGTCATGACAAAAATAAGGTAAATAGAAAGTGAATCGGAGGAAAATTGACAGTAAAATAAGGTAAATAGGAAGTCAAATCAGGTCAATAGAAGGTAAACAAAGAAGGTATAAGAAGGTAAGTAGAATGTGAATTGGCAGTCAAATAAGGTAAATGAATACGATGACATGGTTATTACCTGAAGGAGTGGAGGAGGTGAGCCGTCTTGCGTCGGAGTTCATCCATTTTGAGATGAAGCATTTGTCTGAAGGCGGTGTTGGAGAGCTGGGTGTCTTTGATGTATTCATCCAGACAGTTCTGCAGGGTGGAGCTAAGCGTCTCCAGCCTGACACACACACACACACACACACACACACACACACACACACACACACACACACACACACACACACACACACACACACACACGCAGGATATAAAGTCCCGTTCAGATGACTTTAGTGGTGTGTTTACCGTCTGCTGCCGTCCGTCTTGCGGACGCTGTCGTCCATCTTGGACAGCGTGGCGATGAGCTTGTGGTTCTTGGCGTTGACGGAGGTCTGCAGCTGATGTAGCGCCGCCATACAGGAAGCCAGCACGTCGGACACTTCCTGGCAGTGAGCGTCCACACGCTGCTTGTGCTGCCGCAGCTCGGCTGCGTGCACGCCAACACACACACACACACACACACACACACACACACACACACACACACACACACACACACACACACAGCATGAGGCGTGAGCGTGCACGTGCAGGTGTGTGCGTGTTACCCAGGCGTGGCAGGTAGATGCACTTCTTGACGTGTTGTGGCGCCAACTGCTGCATCTGGAGCTCGTGGTACGCCCACACCGCCTCCTTCCTCTCCGTCACCGTGGTGACCACGCTGGTCAGGACCTCATGGTAGCGCTGCTCCAGGTGCTCCAGGAAGGACGTGCGCGCCCTGCACGTGCACACAGGTTGAGAAGCACGCCATGGGCTTTAGGGCGCCATGGGCGTCGAACCGCCATGGGCGTCAGTGCACCATGGGCATCGATCCGCCATGGGCGTCAGTGAGCCATGGGCTTCCATCTGCCATGGGCGTCAGTGAGCCATGGGCGTCGATCCGCCATGGGCATCGATCCGCCATGGGCGTCAGTGCACCATGGGCGTCGATCCACCATGGGCGTCAGTGCGCCATGGGCGTACAGTGCGCCATGGGCGTCGATCCGCCATGGGCGTCAGTGCACCATGGGCGTCGATCCGCCATGGGCGTCGATCCACCATGGGCATCAGTGCGCCATGGGCGTACAGTGCGCCATGGGGGTCGAACCGCCATGGGCGTCAGTGCACCATGGGCATCGATCCGCCATGGGCGTCAGTCCGCCATGGGCTTCCATCCGCCATGGGCGTCAGTGAGCCATGGGCGTACAGTGCGCCATGGGCGTCGATCCGCCATGGGCGTCAGTGCACCATGGGCGTCGATCCGCCATGGGCGTCGATCCACCATGGGCGTCAGTGCGCCATGGGCGTCGAACCGCCATGGGCGTCAGTGCACCATGGGCATCGATCCGCCATGGGCGTCAGTCCGCCATGGGCTTCCATCCGCCATGGGCGTCAGTGAGCCATGGGCGTCGATCCGCCATGGGCATCGATCCGCCATGGGCGTCAGTGCACCATGGGCGTCGATCCACCATGGGCGTCAGTGCGCCATGGGCGTACAGTGCGCCATGGGTGTCGATCCGCCATGGGCGTACAGTGCACCATGGGCGTCAGTGTGCCATGGGCGTACAGTGCGCCATGGGCGTCGATCCGCCATGGGCATCAGTGCACCATGGGCGTCGATCCGCCATGGGCGTCGATCCACCATGGGCGTCAGTGCGCCATGGGCGTACAGTGCGCCATGGGCGTCGAACCGCCATGGGCGTCAGTGCACCATGGGCATCGATCCGCCATGGGCGTCAGTCCGCCATGGGCTTCCATCCGCCATGGGCGTCAGTGAGCCATGGGCGTCGATCCGCCATGGGCATCGATCCGCCATGGGCGTCAGTGCACCATGGGCGTCGATCCGCCATGGGCGTCGATCCACCATGGGCGTCAGTGCGCCATGGGCGTACAGTGCACCATGGGCGTCAGTGCGCCATGGGCGTACAGTGCGCCATGGGTGTCGATCCGCCATGGGCGTACAGTGCACCATGGGCGTCAGTGCACCATGGGCGTCAGTGTGCCATGGGCGTACAGTGCGCCATGGGCGTCGATCCGCCATGGGCGTACAGTGCACCATGGGCGTCAGTGTGCCATGGGCGTACAGTGCGCCATGGGCGTCGATCCGCCATGGGCGTCAGTGCACCATGGGCGTCGATCCGCCATGGGCGTCGATCCGCCATGGGCGTCGATCCACCATGGGCGTCAGTGCGCCATGGGCGTACAGTGCGCCATGGGCGTACAGTGCACCATGGGCATCAGTGTGCCATGGGCGTACAGTGCGCCATGGGCGTCGATCCGCCATGGGCGTCAGTGAGCCATGGGCGTCGATCCGCCATGGGCGTCGATCCGCCATGGGCATCGATCCGCCATGGGCGTCAGTGCACCATGGGCGTCGATCCGCCATGGGCGTCAGTCCGCCATGGGCGTCGATCCGCCATGGGCGTACAGTGCACCATGGGCGTCAGTGTGCCATGGGCGTACAGTGCACCATGGGCGTCAGTGTGCCATGGGCGTACAGTGCGCCATGGGCGTCGATCCGCCATGGGCGTCAGTGAGCCATGGGCGTCGATCCGCCATGGGCATCAATCCGCCATGGGCGTCGATCCGCCATGGGCGTCGATCCACCATGGGCGTCAGTGCGCCATGGGCGTACAGTGCGCCATGGGCGTACAGTGCATCATGGGCGTCAGTCCGCCATGGGCGTCGATCCGCCATGGGCGTCAGTATGCCATGGGCGTCAGTGCGCCATGGGCGTCGATCTGCCATGGGCGTTGATCTGCCATGGGCGTCAGTCCGCCATGGGCGTCGATCTGCCATGGGCGTCGATCTGCCATGGGCGTCAGTGCACCATGGGCGTCAGTGCGCCATGGGTGTCAGTGCGCCATGGGTGTCAGTCCGCCATGGGCCACGCTGGATGCTCACCTGCTGAGCGTGTGCGTGAGCAGCTCCACAGGAAACAGGCTCTGGTGCGCTTCCTGCTGCTTGCTCATGTTGCCGGGCAGGTCGCTGGCGGGGCAGCGGAAGCAGGGGCCCGAGTAGGACACGCCCCTTGACGACGTGAACGCCACCTTGCTGCTGAGGTCGTACAGATCCAGCAGGGACGTCTGGGCCTGCAGCACACCCGGATCAATAATCATCCATCAATAATGGCAGGTGAGCTCACCTCCGTCAGCCAATCAGAGGACGGCTCAGGCTCGTCGGCACTCTGACTGCTGATTGGACTCGCCGCTGTTGTCCCGCCTCCAAACACACACAAGGAATGTCAGACCGTGAGATTTGGCGCAGGCGAGCGTGACACGGACCTTCTGCGGCGCTGGCGACGTCGTCGTTGTCGTCGACTGCCGGGAGTTTCCGGACATCCTCGGCGGTCTGGAGGGCGAGAAAGGAACGTGCAGGAAGAGGCATGTCAGGTGTGTGCGGTCGCCGTGGTTACCGCGGTGAAGGCGTGGCTGAGGCGGAAGAAGTCGCTCAGGTGTCCGCTGTAGACGTCCAGCTCGGCCACATAGATGTGCGGGAGGCGGTCCAACACGCGGCGCTGATCGGAGACGCACTCGCCGCAGCTGTTGAAGCACACAGGAAGTGAGAAGCCCACACCTTCACAATAAGAGCGTCGAGCACACCTTTCCTTCAGGTTGCTCAGGTAGTGCACGGTCTGCTCCAGATACTTCCTCAGGGCCGGCTCGCTGCTCTCCTGGCGAAGTCCGGCCAGCATCTCGTCCAGGTAGACTTTCTTTCTCTGCGGCGTCATGGAGGACGCTCACTGACCCCGCCCACCTGCCTGCCGCCATCGCACTCACCTGCACGTGTTTCTCCTGCGCCAGCCTCAGCTCGTCCAGCTGCCGCTGGATGTCCTCCTCCTGGCGCAGCAGCTTGGCGCTGTGCTCCTCCCACAGCGAGGCCAAGGCGCGCATCACCACGAAGACACGCCTGCTGAGCCTGGCGGACGCCGCCCACAACCCGTCTGAGCACGTCTGCACACACGGTGGGTGTGGTCACCAGGTGGGAGGACTGACGGTCAATAGAAGGTAACACTATATCAAAGAAGCTAAGGTCAATATAAAGGTAAATAGAAAGTGATTAGGTGAGGACTGACGGCGATGGACAATATAAAGGTAAATAGAAGGCAAATAGGTGAGGACTAACGTTGATGGTCAATATAAAGGTAAATAGAAGGCAAATAGGTGAGGACTAACGTTGATGGTCAATATAAAGGTAAATAGAAGGCAAATAGGTGAGGACTAACGTTGATGGTCAATATAAAGGTAAATAGAAGGTAAATAGGTGAGGACTGACGTTGATGGTCAATATAAAGGTAAATAGAAGGCAAATAGGTGAGGACTAACGTTGATGGTCAATATAAAGGTAAATAGAAGGCAAATAGGTGAGGACTAACGTTGATGGTCAATATAAAGGTAAATAGAAGGTAAATAGGTGAGGACTAACGTTGATGGTCAATATAAAGGTAAATAGAAGGCAAATAGGTGAGGACTAACGTTGATGGTCAATATAAAGGTAAATAGGTGAGGACTGACGTTGATGGTCAATATAAAGGTAAATAGAAGGTAAATAGGTGAGGACTGACAAAGATGGTCAATATAAAGGTAAATAGAAGGTAATTAGGTGAGGACTTACGTCGATGGTCAATATAAAGGTAAATAGGTGAGGACTGACGTTGATGGTCAATATAAAGGTAAATAGAAGGCAAATAGGTGAGGACTAACGTTGATGGTCAATATAAAGGTAAATTGAAGGTAAATAGGTGAGGACTAACGTTGATGGTCAATATAAAGGTAAATAGAAGGTAATTAGGTGAGGACTTACGTCGATGGTCAATATAAAGGTAAATAGGTGAGGACTGACGTTGATGGTCAATATAAAGGTAAATAGAAGGCAAATAGGTGAGGACTAACGTTGATGGTCAATATAAAGGTAAATAGAAGGTAAATAGGTGAGGACTGACATTGATGGTCAATATAAAGGTAAATAGAAGGCAAATAGGTGAGGACTTACGTCGATGGTCAATATAAAGGTAAATAGCTGAGGACTGACGTCGATGGTCAATATAAAGGTAAATAGGTGAGGACTGACGTTGATGGTCAATATAAAAGTAAATAGAAGGCATATAGGTGAGGACTAACGTTGATGGTCAATATAAAGGTAAATAGAAGGTAAATAGGTGAGGACTGACAAAGATAGTCAATAAAAAGGTAAATATAAAAGGTAATTAGGTGAGGACTTACGTCGATGGTCAATATAAAGGTAAATAGAAGGTAAATAGGTGAGGACTAATGTTGATGGTTAATATAAAGGTAAATATAAGGTAAATAGGTGAGGACTGACAAAGATGGTCAATATAAAGGTAAATAGGTGAGGACTGACGTTGATGGTCAATATAAAGGTAAATAGAAGGCAAATAGGTGAGTACTAACGTTGATGGTCAATATAAAGGTAAATAGGTGAGGACTGACGTTGATGGTCAATATAAAGGTAAATAGAAGGCAAATAGGTGAGGACTAACGTTGATGGTCAATATAAAGGTAAATAGAAGGTAATTAGGTGAGGACTTACGTCGATGGTCAATATAAAGGTAAATAGGTGAGGACTGACAAAGATGGTCAATACAAAGGTAAATAGAAAGTAATTAGGTGAGGACTTACGTCGATGGTCAATATAAAGGTAAATAGAAGGTAAATAGGTGAGGACTGACGTCGATGGTCAATATAAAGGTAAATAGAAGGTAAATAGGTGAGGACTGACGTCGATGGTCAATACAAAAGGTAAATAGGTGAGGACTGACGTCGATGGTCAATATAAAGGTAAATAGAAGGTAAATAGGTGAGGACTGACGTCGATGGTCAATATAAAGGTAAATAGAAGGTAAATAGGTGAGGACTGACAAAGATGGTCAATATAAAGGTAAATAGAAAGTAATTAGGTGAGGACTTACGTCGATGGTCAATATAAAGGTAAATAGAAGGTAAATAGCTGAGGACTGACGTCGATGGTCAATATAAAGGTAAATAGGTGAGGACTGACAAAGATGGTCAATATAAAGGTAAATAGAAAGTAATTAGGTGAGGACTTTTGTCGATGGTCAATATAAAGGTAAATAGAAGGTAAATAGGTGAGGACTGACGTCGATGGTCAATATAAAGGTAAATAGAAAGTAATTAGGTGAGGACTGACAAAGATGGTCAATATAAAGGTAAATTGAAGGTAATTAGGTGAGGACTTACGTCGATGGTCAATATAAAGGTAAATAGAAGGTAAGTAGGTGAGGACTGACAAAGATGGTCAATATAAAGGTAAATAGAAAGTAATTAGGTGAGGACTTACGTCGATGGTCAATATAAAGGTAAATAGGTGAGGACTGACGTCGATGGTCAATATAAAAAGTAAATAGGTGAGGACTGACGTCGATGGTCAATATAAAAGGTAAATAGGTGAGGACTGACGTCGATGGTCAATATAAAAGGTAAATAGGTGAGGACTGACGTCGATGGTCAATATAAAAAGTAAATAGGTGAGGACTGACGTCGATGGTCAATATAAAAGGTAAATAGGTGAGGACTGACGTCGATGGTCAATATAAAAGGTAAATAGGTGAGGACTGACGTTGATGGTCAATATAAAAGGTAAATAGGTGAGGACTGACGTCGATGGTCAATATAAAAGGTAAATAGGTGAGGACTGACGTTGATGGTCAATATAAAAGGTAAATGGGTGAGGACTGACGTCGATGGTCAATATAAAAGGTAAATAGGTGAGGACTGACGTCGATGGTCGCCAGCTGTCCTTCATCCTGCCGCTGGTATTGACCAATCAGAGTGAGGAGCTGAGACTTGACGATGTCCGCCACTTCCACCGCCGACAGGTCCAGAGAGGAGAGCGCCTCCTGCGGGTGGGACGGGCGTTACCGTGGCGACGGGGAAGATGCCCAATGTGGTGGTTACCTGGTGTCGCTGCACCTGAGCCAGGCGCTCCCGCCAAACCAGCTCGTAGCAGCAGCGCAGCTGATGCAGGAAGTCCGAGTGGCGGCTGTCTGAGGAAGAGACGGCGAGCGGCGAGCGGTGTGCTCAGTCATACAATGAGAGGCGGCGAGCGGCGTGCTCAGTCATCGACTTACCGATGTGCTGATTGACAGCTGTCAGCCGGCCGAACCAGTCCGACACGTGGGCCTCCGACAGCAGGGGCGGGACCAAGGCGCTGCAACAGACGGGTGATGAGGTCACGTGACACGCGGCGACAGGTGTCTCACCTGATGCCGGCGATGATGTCACAGCGTTGTTGCGCCAGACGCCGCAGGCTGTGCGCCACTTCCTGGAAGGTGGGCTGGTCCGCCAGCAGCTGCCACACGTCCACGCTCGCCAGCACCGACCTGCAACACGCCACACGCCGCACGCTCGGCCCCGGCTCTCACTCGCTCGCCCCCTCTCCACCCACCTGAACTCCTGCACCACCTGGTCGGCTCGGCTCCACCTCCAGCGGCCCAGAGACTCCTCCCACTGCAGATGGAGCCGCGCCTCCTGCTGGAGGTTGGCCTCCTGCAGGAGCAGCAGGAGGCGTGCCGCACTACGCCGGTTGGCCAGCAGGGTCTGGTTGAGCATCTGGCGCGCACGCATGTGGGAGGGGTGGGGTCAAAAGTCAAAGGTCAAAAGGTGAGGTGAGGCGCGTTACCGTGGCCTCGCTGTGGATCTGTCGGTGCATGTCGGCACACGGCAGGAAGTTGATCTTCTCCAGCAGGTGGCCGTACTTCCTGAGCACAGGTCTTATCTACACGCACACACATTGTCAGCGCGGTCGCCGTGGCAACCGAGCCACACAACGACGTCACCTTGCTGACTCGCTGCCTCTCGCACTCGCCGACTTGGAGCTGGAAGTCCGCCACCATCTTCTTCTTCTTCTTCAGCTGCTCCTCCAGCTCGCTCCACATGCACACCACTTCCTGCGCACGCACACACACACACACACACCTTCACGTCACGCACGCACAGGTGTGCTCGCCGCACGTACCTGCATGTCGTGCTGCTCCGCGCCTCGCATGTTGTGCTGCAGTGCGTCCACGCGCTCGTTGATGCGCCGCAGCGCAGACAACAGCTGCGCGCTGTGCGTCCTCACCTGGATCTCACACGCCTGCGGGACATGGAAAACAAGGTCAATGGAAGGCAAAAAAGTAATAGAAGGTAACAATAATGTAAATGGAAGGTAAATTGAAGGTGAAATTGAGTAAATTGAAAGTACAATAGAATAAATCAAAGGTAAAACAAGGTAAATTGAAAGGACAATAAGGTAAATAAAAGGTAAAAAGTCAAATAAAGTAGACAGAAGGTAAAGGTAAATATAGGGTAAAGGGTAAAACAAGGCAAATAGAAAGTAAAATACCATATATAAAGAGGCAAAACAAGGTAAATAGAAAGTTAAAACAAGGTAAATTAAAAGTAAAATAAATAGTTAAAGTTTAAGACAAAGCAAATAGAAGGTAAAGGAAGGTATTATGGGGTAAAAAAAACAAAAGGTAACACAATGTAAATGGAAGGCAAACAAAAGTAAGAGAAGGTAAATCGAAGGTAAATTGAAATTGACATAGAGTAATGTGAAAGTAAAAATAGCGTAGATGGAAGGAAAATTGAATGTAAAGTAAGGTAAATAGAAGGTTAAAAGCGTAAAACAAGGTAGATTGAAGGTGAAATAAAGTAGATAGAATGTAAAACAAGGTAAATTGAAGGTAAAAAAGTAATAGAAGGTACATTTTTTTAAATGGAAGGTAAATTCAAAGTGAAATTGAGTACGTTGAAAGTAAAATAGAGTAAATAAAAGGTAAAACAAGGTAAATTGAAAGTACAATAAGGTAAATAAAAGGTCAAAAGTAAAATAAAGTAGATAGAATTTAAAATGAAGTAAAAAATAAGGTAAATATAGGTTAAAGGGTAAAACAAGGCAAATAGAAAGTACAATACCATATATAAAGGTAAAAAAAGGCAAAACAAGGTAAATAGAAAGTTAAAAAGGGTAAAACAAGGTCAATTGAAAGTAAGGTAAACAAAAGGTAAAATAAGGTAAATTGAAAGTAAGATAATAGAAGGTAAGACAAAGTAAATAGAAGGTAAAGGAAGGTAATATCAGGTAAAAAAAAAAAAGGTAACACCATGTAAATGGAAGGCAAACAAAAGTAAGACAAGGTAAATCGAAGGTAAATTGAAATTGACATAGAGTAATGTGAAAGTAAAAATAGCGTAGATGGAAGGAAAATTGAATGTAAAGTAAGGTAAATAGAAGGTTAAAAAAGCGTAAAACAAGGTAGATTGAAGGTCAAATAAAGTAGATAGAATGTAAAACAAGGTAAATTGAAGGTAAAAAAGTAATAGAAGGTAAAAAAATTTAAATGGAAGGTAAATTCAAAGTGAACATTGAAAGTAAAATAGAGTAAATAAAAGGTAAAACAATGTCAATTGAAAGTACAATAAGATAAATAAAAGGTCAAATGTAAAATAAAGTAGATAGAATTTAAAATTAAGTAAAAATAAGGTAAATATAGGTTAAAGGGTAAAACAAGGCAAATAGAAAGTACAATACCATATATAAAGGTAAAAAAAGGTAAAACAAGGTCACTTGAAAGTACAATAAGGTAAATAAAAGGTCAAAAGTAAAATAAAGTAGATAGAATTTAAAATGAAGTAAAAATAAGGTAAATATAGGTTAAAGGGTAAAACGAGGCAAATAGAAAGTACAATACCATATATAAAGGTAAAAAAGGCAAAACAATGTAAATAGAAAGTTAAAAAAGCTAAAACAAGGTAAATTGAAAGTAAGGTAAACAGAAGGTAAATTCAAAGTAAGATAATAGAAGGTAAGACAAAGCAAATAGAAGGTAAAGGAAGGTAATATCAGGTAAAAAAAAAAGGTAATACCATGTAAATGGAAGGCAAACAAAAGTAAGAGAAGGTAAATCAAAGGTAAATTGAAATTGACATAGAGTATGTTGAAAATAAAATAGCGTAGATGGAAGGTAAATTGAATGTAAAGTAAGGTAAATAGAAGGTTAAAAAAGCGTAAAACAAGGTAAATTGAAGGTCAAATTAAGTAGATAGAATGTAAAACAAGGTAAATTGAAGGTAAAAAAGTAATAGAAGGTACATTTTTTTAAATGGAAGGTAAATTCAAAGTGAAATTGAGCACATTGAAAGTAAAATAGAGTAAATAAAAGGTAAAACAAGGTCAATTGAAAGTACAATAAGGTAAATAAAAGGTCAAAAGTAAAATAAAGTAGATAGAAGTTAAAATGAAGTAAAATAAGGTAAATATAGGTTAAAGGGTATAAAATAAGGCAAATAGAAAGTAAAATACCATATATAAAGGTAAAAAAGGCAAAACAAGGTAAATAGAAAGTTAAAAAAGGTAAGTCAAGGTAAATTGAAAGTAAAATACCATATATAAAGGTAAAAAAGGCAAAACAAGGTAAATGGAAAGTTAAAAAAGGTAAGTCAAGGTAAATTGAAAGTAAAATACCATATATAAAGGTAAAAAAGGCAAAACAATGTAAATAGAAAGTTAAAAAAGGTAAAACAAGGTAAATTGAAAGTAAGGTAAACAGAAGGTAAAATAAGGTAAATTGAAAGTAAGATAATAGAAGGTAAGACAAAGTAAATAGAAGGTAAAGGAAGGTAATATCAGAAAAAAAAGGTAACACCATGTAAATGGAAGGCAAACAAAAGTAAGAGAAGGTAAATTGAAATTGACATAAAGTATGTTGAAAGTAAAATAGCGTAGATGGAAGGTAAATTGAATGTAAAGTAAGGTAAATAGAAGGTTAAAAAAAGCGTAAAACAAGGTAAATTGAAGGTGAAATAAAGTATATAGAATGTAAAACAAGGTAAATTGAAGGTAAACTAAAGTAGATAGAATGTCAAACAAGGTTAATTGAAGGTAAATAAAGTAGATAGAATGTAAAACAAGGTAAATTGAAGGTAAACTAAAATATATAGAATGTAAAACAAGGTAAATTGAAGGTAAATAAAGGAGATAGAATGTAAAACAAGGTAAATTGAAGGTAAATAAAGTAGATAGAATGTAAAACGAGGAAAATTGAAGGTTAACTAAAGTATATAGAATGTAAAACAATGTAAATTAAAGGTAAATAAAGTAGATAGAATGTAAAACAAGGTTAATTGAAGGTAAATAAAGTAGATAGAATGTAAAACAAGGTAAATTGAAGGTAAATAAAGTCGATAGAATGTAAAACAAGGTTAATTGAAGGTAAATTAAAGTAAACAGAATGTAAAACAAGGTAAATTGAAGGTAAATAAAGTCGATAGAATGTAAAACAAGGTTAATTGAAAGTGAAATACGGTAAATAGAAGGTAAAACGCGCGCGCACCGGTGAACACACCTGTGCCACTTGCGCGAGCTGCGCGTCCATGTGGCGCACAACTTCCTGGTGTTTGATCCTCTTGTGCTGGTGCACACGCTGCAGGATGTCACATGTCACGTGACTGACACCTGCGCAAAACAACACAGCCGATTGGTCCACAGTCGGCGGTGACGTCATCGGTCAGGCACCACCCACCGACTGTGTCCGGAAGTCTAATGACGTCCTCAACGTCTTGGTCGCCCTCCTCGCCTCTCTGCTGCCACTCGCTGGACGACAGCGGAAGTTCAGCGTGCGTGCGTGCGTGTGCGTGTGCGTGTGCGTGTACCTGCTGCAGGGCGTGTTCATGGCGGACACGCACATGGTGGCCGTGGAGTGTCTGCGCGCCAGCAGACCCCTCGACAGTCGAACCTTGGAGCAAACACAACGTCAGCGACACCGGGACGCGTGACGTCGGCGTGATGACGTCACCTGGTCGTCGAAGAGCTGCTGGTAGACTTTCCCGCTCGGAACCACTCGGCTCTCCATGCCGACGCCGGCCTGCTCACGGAAGAAGTGTGCGCGTGTTGTTGGTCTCCATGGCAACGCACAGCCGCCCCATTCGACGCTTTCACTTTCGCGCGTGCGCGCTCACTCACCTTGTCACGCGGTCGTCCTCCGGCTGTGCGAGCTGAGCGTCCGTGCCAACCGCAGCACGTGTGACGTCATTAAGGTGTGACGTCACTAAGAGGTTGTTGTGGATGAGGCTGTAAATAACCTGTTTGTATCACATGTTGTACTATCATGTTTGTTTACATGTTTTATCATGTATTGACCATGTTTACATGTTTTAAATATGTTCATCATTTTGTTTTACCATGTTTGTTTTCATATTTTTATGTAATTTATATCTTTCAAACATTTTCATCACTTCGTTTTATCATGTTTGTTTACATGTTTCATGATGTATTTACCATGTTTAAATTTAAACATTTCCATCATTTTGTTTTATCATGTTTGTTTACATGTTTTTATCATGTATTGACCATGTTTACATGTTTTAAACATGTTCATCAATTTTGTTTCATCATGTTCGTTTACATATTTTGATCATGTATTGACCATGTTTACATGTTTTAAATATGTTCATCATTTCGTTTTACCATGTTTGTTTTCATATTTTTTATATAATTTATATCTTTTAAACATTTTCATCACTTCGTTTTATCATGTTTGTTTACATGTTTCGTGATGTATTTACCATGTTTAAATATAAACATTTCCATCATTTTGTTTTATCATGTTTGTTTACATGTTTTTATCATGTATTGACCATGTTTACATGTTTTAAACATGTTCATCATTTTTGTTTCATCATGTTCGTTTACATGTTTTTATCATGTATTGACCATGTTTACATGTTTTAAATATGTTCATTTTGTTTTACATGTTTGTTTTCATATTTTTATATAATGTATATCTTTTAAACATTTTCATCACTTCGTTTTATCATGTTTCATGATGTATTTACCATGTTTAAATTTAAACATTTCCATCATTTTGTTTTATCATGTTTGTTTACATGTTTTTATCATGTATTGACCATGTTTACATGTTTTAAACATGTTCATCATTTTTGTTTCATCATGTTCGTTTACATGTTTTTATCATGTATTGACCATGTTTACATGTTTTAAATATGTTCATTTTGTTTTACATGTTTGTTTTCATATTTTTATATAATGTATATCTTTTAAACATTTTCATCACTTCGTTTTATCATGTTTGTTTACATGTTTCATGATGTATTTACCATGTTTAAATTTAAACATTTCCATCATTTTGTTTTATCATGTTTGTTTACATGTTTTTATCATGTATTGACCATGTTTACATGTTTTAAACATGTTCATCATTGTTGTTTCATCATGTTCGTTTACATATTTTTATCATGTATTGACCATGTTTACATGTTTAAATATGTTCATCATTTTGTTTTACCATGTTTGTTTTCATATTTTTTATATAATTTATATCTTTTAAACATTTTCATCACTTCGTTTTATCATGTTTGTTTACATGTTTCATGATGTATTTACCATGTTTAAATATAAACATTTCCATCATTTTGTTTTATCATGTTTGTTTACATGTTTTTATCATGTATTGACCATGTTTACATGTTTTAAATATGTTCATCATTTTGTTTTACCATGTTTGTTTTCATATTTTTATATAATGTATATCTTTTAAACATTTTCATCACTTCGTTTTATCATGTTTGTTTACATGTTTCATGATGTATTTACCATGTTTAAATTTAAACATTTCCATCATTTTGTTTTATCATGTTTGTTTACATGTTTTTATCATGTATTGACCATGTTTACATGTTTTAAACATGTTCATCATTTTTGTTTCATCATGTTCGTTTACATGTTTTTATCATGTATTGACCATGTTTACATTTAAACATTTCCATCATTTTGTTTTATCATGTTTGTTTACATATTTTTTTTATCATGTATTGACCATGTTTACATGTTTTAAATATGTTCATCATTTTGTTTTACCATGTTTGTTTTCATATTTTTATATAATGTATATCTTTTAAACATTTTTATCACTTCGTTTTATCATGTTTGTTTACATGTTTCATGATGTATTTGTCATGTTTAAATATAAACATTTCCATCATTTTGTTTTATCATGTTTGTTTACATGTTTTTATCATGTATTGACCATGTTTACATGTTTTAAATATGTTCATCATTTTGTTTTACCATGTTTGTTTTCATATTTTTATATAATGTATAACTTTTAAACATTTTTATCACTTCGTTTTATCATGTTTGTTTACATGTTTCATTATGTATTTACCATGTTTAAATATAAACATTTCCATCATTTTGTTTTATCATGTTCGTTTACATGTTTTTATCATGTATTGACCATGTTTACATGTTTTAAACATGTTCATCATTTTTGTTTCATCATGTTCGTTTACATATTTTTATCATGTATTGACCATGTTTACATGTTTTAAATATGTTCATCATTTTGTTTTACCATGTTTGTTTTCATATTTGTATATAATTTATATCTTTTAAACATTTTCATCACTTCGTTTTATCATGTTTCATGATGTATTTACCATGTTTAAATTTAAACATTTCCATCATTTTGTTTGATCATGTTTGTTTACATGTTTTTATCATGTATTGACCATGTTTAAAACATGTTCATCATTTTTGTTTCATCATGTTCTTATCATGTATTTACCATGTTTTAAATATTTTCATCATTTTGTTTTATCATGTTTCTTTACATGTTATCATGTAATTACCATTTGTACATGTTTTAAGTATTTTCATAGTTTCGTTTTATCATGTTTGTTTACATGTTTTATGATGTACTATTTACCATGTTTACATGTAAACCTTTTCATCATTTTGTTTCATCATTCTTATTTACAGGTAGTCTTAAAGCATGTTTCATCATGCTTATATCCATCCGTCCATTTTCTACCGCTTGTCCCTTATATATTTAAAACAAATCATGTGTATATCATGTAAATTATTTTTATCATGTTTATATATTTTAAACAGATTTTCATAATTTCGTTTTATTATATTTGAATGTTTTTCATGTCGATTATACACCTCGTTTCATCATGTTTATATATTGTAAAAATATTTTCATCATGTTTGTAGGTTTTTATCATGTTTATATATCTTAAACATGTTTTCATAATTTCGTTTTATCATTGCCGCCTGCTGGCGATCCGTGGTATTGCTCAAAGCAAGTTGACCGTTCAAATGAAACTTTATCGGGCAAGCGAACAGGAAGTGCATGACTCTCACACTCCATTCCGCCAGGGGGCGGTATTGAGGAGGACGAAGATAGTTTGACACATTTAGCGCACATTTTCCTTGTGTATTGTTGACTTATTGAGCATCGCCGATTGTTAGAGCCATTTCGGACATAATTACACATATTTTTTTATGTGTGCGTATTAGTGATGGGACCGGCAACACCGATGCATCGGCGCATGCGTCGAGCTCATAGAGCAAAACCCTGTGTCGGTGCACGTACCGCTTTTAGAAAGTCACGTGACCGATCATGAGCTGTTTTGGTCACGTGACCGATACGCCAACTGTGTCGCACTGACGCCTCCTCTGTGCCAGAGAAATAATAACTAAGAAGAGAAATCGTCTAAAACGTCGGAAAACCTTTTTTTTTTTTTTTTTTTATAAAAATGTGTAAAAAAATACAATTAAAAAAATTCCCAGTCTACAATCATCCACAACACGTTCTCTTAGATTTCCATGTTATGATACATGTTCACATTATTTATTGACTGTATCTAAAAAAGATAAAAATATATTTTTATTTAAATGAAGATATGAAATAATCCTAAATGAAATACAATGACTTGGTTTATATTATTGTATATACTAGGGCAGGGGTCACCAACGCGGTCACCAGGTAGCTCAAAGAGCAGCACTTACCAGTGAGCTGCCTCTATTTTTTAAATTGTATTTATTTACTAGCAAGCTGGTCTCGCTTTGCTCCACATTTTTAATTCTAAAAGAGACAAAACTCAAATAGAATTTGAAAATCCAAGAAAATATTTTGAAGACTTGGTCTTCACTTGGAATAAGCGGTAGAAAATGGATGGATGGATGGGTCTTCACTTGTTTAATTAAATTCATTTATTTTTTACTTTGCTTCTTATTACCTTTAGAAATACAATTTTAGAGAAAAAAATACAACCTTAAAAATGATTTTAGGATTTTTAAACAAATATACCTTTTTACCTTTTAAATGTCTTCCTCTTCTTTCCTGACAATTTAAATCAATGTTCAAGTAAATTTATTTATTTTTTATTGTAAAGAATAATAAACATTTTAGCTTCTGTTTTTTCGACGAAGAATATTTGTGAAATATTTCTTCAAACTTACTATGATTAAAATTCAAAAAAATTATTCTGGCAAATCTAGAAAATCTGTAGAATCAAATTTAAATCTTATTTCAAAGTATTTTGAATTTCTTGTTCTGGAAAATCTAGAAGAAATGCTGATTTGTCTTTGTTAGAAATATAGCTTGGTCCAATTTGTTAAATATTCTAACAAAGTGCAGATTGGATTTTAACCAATTTAAAACATGTCATCAAAATTCTAAAATTTATCTTAATCAGGAAAAATGACTAATGATGTTCCATAAATTATTTTTTTAATATTTTCAAAAAGATTCAAATTAACTAGTTTTTCTCTTCTTTTTGTCGATTGAAATTTGAATTATAAAGAGTCGAAATTGAAGATAAACTATGTTTCAAAATTTTATTTTAAATTTTTTCTTGTTTTCTCCTCTTTTAAACCGTTCAATTAAGTGTTTTTTTCATCATTTATTCTCTGCAAAAAACCTTCCGTAAAAGGGAGAAAAAAAAGTATGATGGAATGACAGACAGAAATACCCATTTTTTTTATTTATATAAATGTATTTATTTAGCTATTCTTGTTTAAATCACACTTACGTGTAACTTACAAATGACAATATATTTATTTATTTAAGTGTGTATCAAACTGGTAGCCCTTCGCATTAATCAGTACCCAAGAAGTAGTTTTTGGTTTCAAAAAGGTTGGTGACCCCTGTACTAGGGCATCAAATCAGTGTCAGTTGAGTCGGTCCATAGGTTGCCTGTAGGGATTTTTAATGTCCAGCAGATGTCAGTATTTAGTGACACAGTATCGACACAGTATCAATACAGTTTTGCAATGTGTCGAAACGCTTCATGACGCCTCATCAACCCATCACTAGTGCGTATCATGCTTTGTTTAAAGTAAATGTAATTATACAGTAAAAGCTGAAATGACTGTATATTTGTTATTTTGCTATATTATTGGTGTATAGTTTAAAATATTGTCGTTCATTTCCTATCAAAGTAGTTGGGCGCTGTTTAGACAGGGCGTCGTAAAAAGCAATTAAATGTCGTAAATTGTAGGCAACTGCCGTAAATGTGACGATGTTTTGTTATGACAGCAACAACTTTTTGGGCTAATTTGACTATAAGGCCGTCCTAGCCACTCTGTGACGTCGTATGTATTATTGTTTTGCTATTCTTGCTATCGTTTGTCAGGAAGAAAAGTGAAAATAAACCCTGTCATTTTTTTATACTTTGGGTCGGCGTCATGTTGTTATTATGGCACGCAGGAACAGAACGACTGATCAAAAGACGCGTCAGAAACTTTATGTCCTGCCGAGTGTTGTGTGCCTAACTTGTCACTTATTAGTTATGCACTCGAAGCTTAATTATACACCAAGAAAGCTTACTGTCTTTTTCTGCCTTTTATTCCCGCTCTTACTTCTGCCACTTCCGGGTGTCCAACACATGACATCACATCCTGTGTCCCCCGCCCTTAAGTTCCCCTTACAATGGTTCCGGTATTGCTGATTTCTTACACGTGAAATAAATCTGTGGAGGACAACATTAAGATTCATTAAATGATATTCATAAATGTACGTTTCTCAATAACCGACCTGTTTTTTGTGCCTTTAAAAAAGAATTAGAACACTACGTTAAAACACTTTCTACCTCTAACAAGCAAAAAGCTGTGAAAACGATGATGCTGTGTTCCAAATTTCAATTATTTACTGAACTTGTGTGAGCATATATATATATATATATATATATATATATATATATATATATATATATATATTAAAGTTAAAAGGTAAAGTAGCAATGATTGTCACACACACACTAGGTGTGGTGAAATTTGTCCTCTGCATTTGACCCATCCCCTTGTTCACCCCCTGGGAGGTGAGGGGAGCAGTGGGCAGCAGCGGTGGCCGCGCCCGGGAATCATTTTTGGTGATTTAACCCCCAATTACAACCCTTGATGCTGAGTGCCAAGCAGGGAGGTAATGGCTCCCATTTTTATAGTGTGTGTATATATATATATATATATATATATATATATATATATATATATATATATATATATTAAAGTTAAAAGGTAAAGTAGCAATGATTGTCACACACACACTAGGTGTGGTGAAATTTGTCCTGCATATATATATATATATATATATATATATATATATATATATATATATATATATATATATATATATATATATATATATATATATATATATATATATATATATATATATATATATATATTGCATTGTATTTTAGTTACTTTATTGAGTTTACAACCCCCTGGCACTGTTTTATACTGTTTTTGTACTTATTTTGATTTTTTTTTCCTTAATTGTTTGTAAATGTTGCAATTTATAAATAAAGGTTTATAAAAAAAATATTAAAAAAACAAGAAAAAAAAATAATTCATTAAATGAATAGATGACGTCAGACATTTGCGAGGAACGAGGGCAAGCAAGAGAAGTTATTTTGATTGTTATTATTTCTCAATTCCTTGTAAATGTTGCAGTTTATAAATATAATATAATATAAGGTTTATAAATAAAAAATAAAATAAAAGAGCTGTGAAAACGATGATGCTGTGTTCCAAATTTAAATTATTTATTGAACTTGTGTGAGCCTATGGCTTTGCACTTTGTTTTATATACTGTATATATATATATATATATATATATATATATATATATATATATATATATATATATATATATATGTATATATATATATATATATATATATATATACATATATATATATATATATATATATATATATATATATATATATATATATATATATATATATATATATATATATATATGTATGTGTGGGGAAAAAATCACAAGACTATTTCATCTCTACAGGCCTGTTTCATGAGGGGGGTTCCCTCAATCATCAGGAGATTTTTTTTTATTTTTATTTTTTCATCTCCTGATGATTGAGGGAACCCCCCTCATGAAACAGGCCTGTAGAGATGAAATAGTCTTGTGATTTTTTCCCCCACACATACATATATATATATATATATATATATATGTATGTGTGGGAAAAAATATATATATGTATGTATGTATGTATATATATATATATTTGGTAATATACGATATATATATATATATATATATATATATATATATATATATATATATATATATATATATATATATATATATATGTATGTATGTATGTATCCATCCATCCATCCATTTTCTACCGCTTATTCCCTTTGGGGTCGCGGGGGGCGCTGGAGCTTATCTCAGCTACAATTGGGCGGAAGGCGGGGTACACCCTGGACAAGTTGCCACCTCATCGCAGGGCCAACACAGATAGACAGACAACATTCACACTCACATTCACACACTAGGGCCAATTTAGTGTTGCCAATCAACTTATCCCCAGGTGCATGTCTTTGGAGGTGGGAGGGGCCTATCCCCAAGTGCATGTCTTTGGAGGTGGGAGGAAGCCGGAGTAGAACCCACGCAGTCACGGGGAGAACATGCAAACTCCACACAGAAAGATCCCGAGCCCGGGATTGAACCCAAGACTACTCAAGACCTTTGTATTGTGAGGCAGATGCACTAACCCCTCTGCCACCGTGCTGCCCCTCCTAATAACCGCCTATGTCCAAATAGCCGCCCATGGGCTGTTATTTGCATAATTTAGATTAAAATGCTACTGGGGTTGCGTTTGCTGCAGTATTATTGTTTTGTTGGTTTTATAGAGTACTTGGTACCATCATTTTATTTTTCCTGTATGCTGCTTTATTTCAAACTTGGAGTACTGTAGCCTTTATTTTATTTAAGTGACAGTATTATTGTTCTGTTTTGATGGTGGGTTTTATACTTGAGTACTTGGTACCATCATTTTATTTTTTCCCGGTAGGCTGCTTTATTTAAAAAGTTTATTTATTTTTAGTATTTGTATTCTATTTGACAATTGCACTACTGCCATGTTGAGGCCTTGTTGTTCTCTTGTCTTTTGATAGTCTACCTCATGTTCATCTCTTGTTTTTTTGTTTGTATATTTACAATAACTTTTACATTTTAAGTTTTTTGTACGAAAAAAAAAAATACTGGACAGTAACCAAATAATGGCCTGGTGCAGGCTGGTGCAAAAATACATAAAAGCCTTGTGCAAATAACCGCCTGTTTCTTTTAAACGCCTGTCTCCAAAATCGATTTTGTGAAATAAACGCCCGGTCTACTATTTGGTAATATATGGTATATATATATATATATATCAATCATACTTGCCAACCCTCCCAAATTTTCCGGGAGACTCCCGAAATTCAACGCCTCTACCGAAAACCTCCCGGGACAAATATTCTCCCGAAAATCTCCCGATTTTCAGCCGGAGCTGGAGGCCACGCCCCCTCCAGCTCCATGCGGACCTGAGTTAGGACAGCCTTTTTTCACTACGGGAGGACAACAGGGTGACAAGAAATAAATCATCCAGACTAGAGATAAATTGTATTATTATGCTTATCTTACCTAAAAAAAAAAATTTTTATTAATTAAAAAAAAAAAAACGAAATACATTTTTACTATATTTTGCTAAAAACATCAAAATTAGTTGTATTTTTATTTGTATTTTTTCTGACTCCTTATTACATCCAGCCATAGAATTATACCGGTACATTAAAATAAACATATTTGAAATAATTAATTTTAAATTATCATAATAATTCATTTAAAATGACCATATTTAAATTTTAAAATAATTGCTTGTTTATCAACAACTTTACCCTTTTATTCATTACAATTTGAAGCTCTCAGAAGCCAAGTTATGTTATATTCATGTTATATTTATGCAAGTTTGAAGTATCAATGATCTAAACACAGATTTGTTTGCATATTTTCAGGACACACACACACACACACACACACATATATATATATATATATATATATATATATATATTTATATATATATATATATATATACACATATATATATATATATGTATCCTGAAAATATGCAAACAAATCTGTGTTTAGATAATATATATATATATAAATATATATATATATATATATATATATATATATATATATATATATATATATATATATATATATATATATATATATGTATATGTATGAAATACTTGGTGAATTCTAGCTGTCAATATACTCCTCCCCTCTTAACCACGCCCCACCCCACCCCCCGACCACGCCCCCACTCCCCACCTCCCCACCTCCCGAAATCGGAGGTCTCAAGGTTGGCAAGTATGATATATATATATATATATATATATATATATATATATATATATATATATATATATATATATATATTTTGCATTCTATTTTAGTTACTTTATTGAGTTTAAAACCCCCTGGCGCTGTTATGTACTGTTTTTATACTTATTTTGATTATTATTATTTCTCAATTGTTTGTAAATGTTGCAATTTATAAATAAAGGTTTTTAAAATAGATAAATAAAAAACATTCATTAAATGAATAGATGACGTCAGACATTTGCGAGGAACGAGGGCAAGCAAGAGAAGTTATTTTGATTATTATTATTTCTCGATTCTTTGTAAATGTTGCAGTTTATAAATAAAGGTTTATTAAAAAAAAAAGAAAAAAAGCAAGACCAGTTTGTTGAATTTACTGATGACTTGGAAAAGAAGGGTAGTCCATCACAACACGTAACAGGAAGTAGAAACCTGGCTGGCCAGGTGTACCGTCACAGCGGGAAAAGCGGCATTAGCATTAGCGCGTTAGCATTAGCAGCATCAGGAAATGCTGACATCATCGGTAACGCCCCGCTTGGGAGGCGTTGCTACATTAGCATGGAGATAAAACAGGTGGTGCTAGCAAGCAAAGATCAGTGAGAGGTGCATTGTGGGTAATGTAGGCGGATTAGCCTAGCGTACAAAACACACATATAATAATAATAATGATGACAATATTGTACAGTGCAATACTTCCTTAAAAAACATCAAATAGTTGACTTAGAACCTCAACGAAACGCAACCACTCTTCAGTCCAGACTCACTTTCTGCGCTACCGGTCTAAAGTTAGTCCTGGTCTAAAGTTAGTCCTGGTCTAAAGTCAGTCCTTGTCTCAAGTCGGACAAGGTCCAAAGTTGGACCGGGTCTAAGGTCGGACCGGCCGGTAAAAATGTAAAGATGAAGTCTGAGGCAAGGTTTTCACAATAAAAGCCTGCTGAGGAAGAGGAGGACGGGTGGACACGCTGGGGTTCCGTGAGGCGTGTCGGAGCACAGTTGCAATCGGAGACTCTTAGCACAAAAAAACAAACTAGATCTTTGCGGACTCAGCATAAATTAGCGTCGGCTGGTCCCAAGTCAGTGTAATGGCGCAGCAAGCTAGCTGCAGGCGCTAACACTAGCTGCTAGCCCCTTTGATGCTACATCTTCACCACAAAGTTGACGCGCTAAGCTAACGTAGCATGGACAGTGCTTTGCGTCGGTCGGTAGCATGACATCATACACATCTGGTGACATCATCGGTGGTGTCCCATCATGCCACGGGACTGGGGTGGGGGCGGAGCCTATGGAGCAGCAAGTTTATACCTTGGATCTAGTTTCTGGAAGCGAGGTCACATTTCCAGAAATATGAGAGGACTTTTTATTGCTGATGTGACTGGATAAAAAAATAGACAACATGCGGTTTACTTCCTGGTCCACAGGCCCCGCCCTCCCGATAAATGACGGAAAGCACAGCTACCAAAATAAAAGCACACGTGTGTGACTGAGGCGGCGGCGTTCAGACCACGGTGCTGACGGAGGGGTCCGCCAGGTTGATCTGTCCGGTGATGTCGGTGGGGTAGGGCTACGGAGAGACAGAACACACGCGTGTTAGCGGGGATTCTTCGAAACACAGGAAGTCCCGCCCACTGCCCTGCTTGTCAATCTACTCGCGAGCAGATTTCCAAAATAAGAGCCGGCCGCAGCTGAGAGCGTGGAAGGATGAGCGACGAGGGAGGACCAGACAAAGATGGACACGGGAGACAAGAGACCACCCACGTGCGTGTGTGTGTGTGTGTGTGTGTGTGTGTGTGTGTGTGTGTGTGTGTGTGTGTGTGTGTGTGTGTGTGTGTGTGTGTGTGTGTGACAGGAGGTGTGAAGATGGCGGACACAAGGAGACTACCTGCAGGTTCTTCCTCCACACGTTGACGGCAGCGAAGGCCAACTGCATCTGCTTCCTGCGGGCGTCCTTGTGCCGCTTGTAGGCGATCTCGATGAAGATGAGGAAGATGCCCGCCACGATGCCCCCCGCCACCAGCATGAACACACCTGAGGGGGCGCCACACGTCAGCCACCAGGTGAGGAAGGGGAGGAGAAAGAAGAAGAAGGACAAGGGAAAGAAAAAAGAAGTAATACAATTATGAAGGAGATGTGGTTAAGGAGATGGAGAAGAAGGAGAAGAAAAAGATAGAGAAGAAGAAGAAGAAGAAGAAGAAGAAGAAGAAGAAGGAAAACGAGTTGGTGACAAAGAAGAAGAAAAAGAAAGAATTGGAAAATATAAAGAAGAAGAAGGAGAAAAAGAGGAGGAGAAGAAGGCAGGGGAGAAAAAGAAAAGGAGGGAGAAGAATAAGAATAAGATGGAGAATGAGAGAAGAAGAAAGAGTTGGTGAGAAAGAATAAGGAGAAGAAAAAGAAGAATGATAAAGAGTTGGGAGGAAAAGAAGAAGGAGAACAAGTTGGAGAAGAAAAAGAAGATGAAAGAGTAGAAGAAAAAGAAGAAGATGATGAAGAAGAAGGACAACACGTTGGAGAAGAAGAAGACGATGAAGAAGAAGAAGAATAAAGAGTGGGAGAGAAGAAGGAGGAAGAGTTGGTTGAAGAAGAAGGAGAAGGAGAAAGAGTTGGTGGAGAAGAATAAGAAGAAGGACAAAGAGTTGGAGAAGAAGAGGATGAAGAAGAAGAATAAAGAGTTGGAGAGAAGAAGGAGAAAGAGTTGGTTGAAGAAGAAGAAGGAGGAGAAGGATAAAGAGTTGGTGAAGAAGAAGAAGGAGAAGGAGAAAGAGTTGGTGAAGAAGAAGAAGGAGAAGGAGAAAGAGTTGGTGAAGAAGAAGAAGGAGAAAGAGTTGGTGAAGAAGAAGAAGAAGAAGGAGAAGGAGAAAGAGTTGGTGAAGAAGAAGAAGAAAAAGAAGAAGAAGGAGAAGGAGAAAGAGTTGGTTAAGTAGAAGAAGAAGAAGGAGAAGGAGAAAGAGTTGGCGAAGAAGGATAAAGAGTTGGTTGAAGAAGAAGAAGGAGAAGGAGAAACAGTTGGTGAAGAAGAAGAAGACGAAGGAGAAGGAGAAAGAGTTGGCAAAGAAGAAGAAGGAGAAAGAGTTGGTTGAAGAAGAAGAAGGAGAAGGAGAAAGAGTTGGTAAAGAAGGAGAAGGAGAAAGAGTTGGTGAAGTAGAAGAAGAAGAAGGAGAAGGAGAAAGAGTTGGTGAAGAAGAAGAAGGAGAAAGAGTTGGTTGAAGAAGAAGAAGGAGAAGGAGAAGAAGAAGAAGGAGAAGGAGAAAGAGTTGGTGAAGAAGGAGAAGGAGAAAGAGTTGGTGAAGAAGAAGAAGACGAAGAAGGAGAAAGGGAAATAGTTGGTGAAGAAGAAGAAGGAGAAGAAGAGGGAGAAGGAGAAGAAATAGTAGGAGGAATATTAAATTCCAAAATATCCTTCCCTAATATCAAATCCATCTCCCCCTCTGCTTTCCCAGCCTCCCTCACCACCATGTTCGCTCCCTCGCTACCTGACAACCCCTCTGACCTGCTGAACTTCTACACTCTCCTCCTGTCTTCACCAGTTAGCTCCCATCAAAAGTAAAATGGTCACAGTACCCTGGTACACCCCCAACTCCATTGAATGAAATCCCGCAAACGCCAACTGGAAAGACTCTACAAGAAAAGTGCTTGAACTGTCCATCACTGATCACCTCCACCAATACACAACTCCGCTAGATCCACCTACTACTCCGACCTCATACACTCTGGCTCTTCCAACTCCGCTAGATCCACCTACTACTCCGACCTCATACACTGGCTCTTCCAACTCCGCTAGATCCACCTACTACTCCGACCTCATACACTGGCTCTTCCAACTCCGCTAGATCCACCTACTACTCCGACCTCATACACTCTGGCTCTTCCAACTCCGCTAGATCCACCTACTACTCCGACCTCATACACTGGCTCTTCCAACTCCGCTAGATCCACCTACTACTCCGACCTCATACACTCTGGCTCTTCCAACTCCGCTAGATCCACCTACTACTCCGACCTCATACACTGGCTCTTCCAACTCCGCTAGATCCACCTACTACTCCGACCTCATACACTCTGGCTCTTCCAACCCCAAAGCTCTCTTCTCCACAATAAATAAACTCCTCAAACCTACAGACAACATCTCCAACACGTTCAACACACCAAATGCAACGCCTTTCTGTCATTCTTCTAAAACAAAATAGACAGCATTTAAAGCAACCTGACTACCTGCGCCACTCCCCCCGCCCCCCGCACCACTCTGCCCCGGTCTCACTTCTCTCCTGTCTCCCCAACACAGCTATCCAAACTCATGGTGGGTATGAAAAGCTCCACCTGTGCTCTGGACCCCATCCCATCCACTCTGGTTAAAAACTGTCTCCCACCCATTTCTCCACTCATCATCAACATCATCAACTCCTCCTTCAGCTCTGGCTTAGTCCCTGACACCCTGAAACTGGCCGCTGTCACCCCCATCCTCAAAAAACCTGGACCCAACCCTGACACCATGAGCAACTTCCGGCCCATCCCCAACCTTCCCTTCCTGTCCAAAATACTGGAACGTGCCGTCGCCACTCAACTCAAAACTCTCACTTCCAACGATCTGTTGGAACCATTTCAATCCGTCACAGCACTGAAACAGCCCTTCTCAAAGTCACCAATGACCTCCTCCTCTCCTCAGACTCCGGCCACCTCAGTATTCTCCTCCTCCTTGACCTCACAGCAGCCTTTGACACCATCAGCCACACCATCCTCCTCTCCCGCCTGGAATCATCCCTCAACATTACCTGCTCCGCCCTCTCCTGGTTAAGGTCATATCTCACTAGCAACAACTTCACTGCCCCTCTGTCACAAGGTGCCCCCCAGGGTTCGGTGCTTGGTCCACTTCTCTTCATCCAGTACATGCTCCCCCTCGGTAACATCATCCGCCGCCATCACCTCCAATTCCATTGCTACGCTGACGACGTCCAGCTATACATCTCCACAAAATCCATCTCCTCCATAACTCTCTCCACCCTGACCGACTGCCTCACTGAAATCATATCATGGATGCACTCCAACTTCCTCAAACTCAACTGTGACAAATCCGACATGCTCATTATCGGCCCCATATCCCTCACCAAAACTGCTCACAACTTCCACCTCTCTGTGGACAACTCCACTGTCCCCATCCACTCACATCCGCAACCTCGGAGTCATTCTGGACAATAACTCTCTTTTCAACACCATGTCAACCACATCACAAGAACTGCTTTCTTCCACCTCAAAAATATTGCCCGTCTCCGTCCATCCCTCTCCTTCTCTGCCGCTGAAACCTTGATCCATACCTTCATCCCCTCCCTCCGCAACAGCATCCTCTACGGCTCCATCCATCCATCCATCCATCTTCTTCCGCTTATCCGAGGTCGGGTCGCAGGGGCAGCAGCCTAAGCAGGGAAGCCCAGACTTCCCTCTCCCCAGCCACTTCGTCCAGCTCTTCCTGTGGGACCCCGAGGCGTTCCCAGGCCAGCTGGGAGACATAGTCTTCCCAACGTGTCCTGGGTCTTCCCCGCGGCCTCCTACCGGTCGGACGTGCCCTAAACACCTCCCTAGGGAGGCGTTCGGGTGGCATCCTGACCAGATGCCTGAACCACCTCATCTGGCTCCTCTCCATGTGGAGGAGCAGCGGCTTTACTTTGAGCTCCTCCCGGATGACAGAGCTTCTCACCCTATCTCTAAGGGAGAGCCCCGCCACCCGGCGGAGGAAACTCATTTGGGCCGCTTGTACCCGCGATCTTGTCCTTTCAGTCATAACCCAAAGCTCATGACCATAGGTGAGGATGGGAACGTAGATCGACCGGTAAATTGAGAGCTTTGCCTTCCGGCTCAGCTCCTTCTTCACCACAACGGATCGATACAGCGTCCGCATTACTGAAGACGCCGCACCGATCCGCCTGTCGATCTCACGATCCACTCTTCCCTCACTCGTGAACAAGACTCCGAGGTACTTGAACTCCTCCACTCTCCTCTCTGAGCTGCCACCTTAATGTGGTAGAGGAGTTTGCGTGTCCCAATGATCCTAGGAGCTATGTTGTCCGGGGGATTTATGCCCCCTGGTAGGGTCTCCCAAGACAAACTGGTCCTAGGTGAGGGATCAGACAAAGAGCAGCTCGAAGACCTCTATGAAGAAAACGAACAAGGAACCCAGATTTCCCTTGCCCGGACGCGGGTCACCGGGGCCCCCCTCTGGAGCCAGGCCCGAAGGTGGGGCACGATGGCGAGCGCCTGGTGGCCGGGCCTCTACGACTCATCTTGCAAAATTCTCAATAAACTCCAATACATTCAAAACTCTGCCGCCCGCCTGCTCACCCACACCCGCTCCTGTGAGCACATCACCCCAGTCCTCCAGAAACTCCACTGGCTCCCCGTTCCTCACCAGATCCACTCTAAAATCCTCCTCCTCACCCACAAAGCCCTCCACAACCAGGCCCCCTGCTACCTCACCAACCCGCTTCACCACCATACCCCTTCACGCAGCCTCCGCTCCTCTGATGCCAACCTCCTCTCCCCACCACTCAGAACCAAGCTCCGGACCTGGGGTGATAGAGCCTTCTCCATCGCTGCTCCCACCCTCTGGAACTCTCTTCCCAAACCCATCCATAACTGCGCAGACCTTCCTACTTTCAAAAGCAGGGGTCGTCAAACTTTTTGACTCGGGGGCCGCATTGGGTTAAAAAAATTTGGCTGGGGGCCAGACTGTATATATATATATATATATATATATATATATATATATATATATATATATATATATATATATATATATATATATATATATATATGTATATGTATATGTACATATATACATTGTCTTTATAATCCATTTTGTCATTTAACATCAATTAAGATTGATGTTCATCAACATTTAACATTGTCACGTTACCGATTGGAAAATTAATTTTTAGACAATATGATTTGCCTGAGCGACTAGGAGACACCAAGAGTAACAAGCGGTAGAAAATGGATTAGAAAGGAAAGATGAAAAAAAACAAAAACATTTTTAACTTGGGACTTCCTGTGGGCCGGATTTTGGAGGCTGGGGGGCCGGATCCGGCCCGCGGGCCGTAGTTTGGGGACCCCTGTTCAAAAGCCTTCTCAAAACACACCTCTTCAGATCTGCTTTTAACCTGTGATTAGTGTTCTATGTCCTGTGTTACTATGTTCTGCTTTTATATTTCCTGTATTATATATTATTACTTTCAACTCTTTCATATTTACATTTTTATCCTGTAAAGCGTCTTTGACTACACTGAAAAGCGCGATACTAAATAAAATGTATTATTATTATTATTATTAAAGAGTTGGAGGAGAAGAAGATGATGAAAAAGGAGAAAGAGTTGGAGAAGAAGGAGAAGAAGAAGAAAAAGAAAAAGAAAAGAGTTGGAGAAGAAGAAAAAGAAGAAGAAGGAGAAATAGTTGGAGGAGAAGGAGAAAAAGAAGAAGGAGAAAGAGTTGGAGGAGAAGAAGAAGAAGAAGAGAAAGGAGAAGAAAAAGAAACAGGAGAAGAAGAAGTAGAAGAAGAAGAAGAAGGAGAAATAGTTGGAGGAGAAGGAGAAGAAGAAAAAGGAAAATAAGAAAAAGAAGAAGAAGGAGATAAAGTTGGAGGAGAAGGATAGGAAGAAGAAGGAGGATAAAGGGAAGAAGAAGGAGAAGAAGAAGAAGAAAGAGAAGAAGTAGAAGAAGGAGAAGAAGAAGGATGATAAGGAGAAGAAGGAGAAGAAGAAGAGGAAGGAGAAGAAGAAGATAGAGGAGAAGAAGAAGGAGAAGGAGGAGGAGGAGGAGGATGATGAGGAGAAGAAGAAGAAGAAAAAGAAGAAGAAAAGAGTTGGAGAAGAAGAAGTAGAAAAAGTTGGAGGAGAAGAAGAAGTAGGAGAAGGAGAAGAAGAAAAAGAAGAACGAGAAAGAGTTGGAGAAGAAGAAGAAGAAGAAGAAGAAGAAGAAGAAGAAGAAGAAGAAGAAGAAGAAGAAGAAGAAAGAGTTGGAGAAGAAGAAGAAGAAGAAAGAGTTAAAGGAGAAGAAGAAGAAAGAGAAAAAGGAGAAGAAGAAAAAAAAGAAGAAGAAGGAGAAGAAGGAGATGAAGAAGAAGAAGGATAAATAGTTGGAGGAGAAGGAGAAGAAGAAAAAGGAAAATAAGAAAAATAAGAAGAAGGAGAAAGAGTTGGAGGAGAAGAAGAAGAAAAAGAAGAAGAAGAAAAAGAAGAAGGAGAAGAAGAAGAAGGATAAGAAGAAGAAAGAAGATAAGGAGAAGAAGAAGGAGAAGAAGAAGATGAAGGAGAAAAAGGAGAAGGAGAAGGAGAAGATGAAGAAGAAGAAGAAGAAGAAGAAGAAGAAGAAGAAGAAGAAGAAGAAGGAGAAGGAGGAGGAGGAGGAGGAGGAGGATGATGAGGAGAAGAAGAAGAAAAAGAAGAAGAAAAGAGTTGGAGAAGAAGAAGAAGGAGAAATAGTTGGAGGAGAAGAAGAAGGAGGAGAAGGAGAAGAAGAAAAAGAAGAACGAGAAAGAGTTGGAGAAGAAGAAGAAGAAGAAAGAGTTAAAGGAGAAGAAGAAGAAGGAGAAAAAGGAGTAGAAGAAGAAGTAGAAGAAGAAGTAGAAGAAGAAGAAGGAGAAAGAGTTGGAGGAGAAGGAGAAGAAGAAAAATAAAAAGAAGAAGAAGGAGAAGAAGAAGAAGAAGGAGAAGGAGAAGGAGAAGGAGGAGGAGAAGGAGAAGGAGAAGAAGAAGAAGAAGAAGGAGAAGAAGGAGAAGAAGAAGAAGGAAGTGTGATGTTCTGACCTGCCATATTCTCAAAGGTGAGAGTCGCGGGCGCGTTACTGCGGGAGTCACACTCCTGGTATCGAACCCACGTCTTGTCCAGGTCCTCCATGAAGCCGTTCTCGTGAGAGCTGTGGACGGACGCAGGTGAGCGTGGGCGTGGGCGTGGTCACGGTGGTGGGCGTGGTCATGTCTCACCTGAGAATAGCCAAGGACACGTTCTGCTTCCACGGACTGTCCTTCCTCATTCCGATCCCGAAGCCCGAGCGGAAGAAGAGTTCTCCCGTGGTCACCAGGTCGCACTTCTGGGACGCCTCGAACTCCAGCACGGCGCTGTCCCAGATGAAGGCGTGCAGCTTGCTGCCAGGGGGCGGAGCCCAGGTTAGAAAAGGTGCCAGGCGTGGCGTGACCCCGCCCACCCACGCCGCTCACTTGTCCCGCACGGCCTGGATGGCCTCAGCGGCGCTCTCGTAGTTGTGCTTCTCCATGTGGCGATACATGGTGCTCAGCTCCACCTGGCGCCGGAAGTAGATGTCCACCGAGCTCTGCTTCACCGTCGCGTAGATGAACTTGTCCGACGGGTTACGCAGCTGTCGTCATGGCGACCAGAAGATGATGCAACGTTATGGTGACGGCAAGGGATGGCATTATGATGAGGGTGAAGGATGGCATTATGATGAGGGTGAAGTAGATGTCCACCGAGCTCTGCTTGACCGTCGCGTAGATGAACTTGTCCGACGGGTTACGCAGCTGTCGTCATGGCGACCAGAAGACGATGCAACGTTATGGCGACGGCAAAGGATGGCATTATGATGAGGGTGAAGGATGGCATTATGATGAGGGTGAAGTAGATGTCCACCGAGCTCTGCTTGACCGTCGCGTAGATGAACTTGTCCGACGGGTTACGCAGCTGTCGTCATGGCGACCAGAAGATGATGCAACGTTATGTGACGACAAATGATGGCATTATGATGAGGGTGAAGGATGGCATTATGATGAGGGTGAAGTAGATGTCCACCGAGCTCTGCTTCACCGTCGCGTAGATGAACTTGTCCGACGGGCTACGCAGCTGTCGTCGTGGCGACCAGAAGATGATGCAACGTTATGGTGACGGCAAGGGATGGCATTATGATGAGGGTGAAGGATGGCATTATGATGAGGGTGAAGTAGATGTCCACCGAGCTCTGCTTGACCGTCGCGTAGATGAACTTGTCCGACGGGTTTCGCAGCTGTCGTCATGGCGACCAGAAGATGATGCAACGTTATGGCGACGGCAAAGGATGGCATTATGATGAGGGTGAAGGATGGCATTATGATGAGGGTGAAGTAGATGTCCACCGAGCTCTGCTTGACCGTCGCGTAGATGAACTTGTCCGACGGGTTACGCAGCTGTCGTCGTGGCGACCAGAAGATGATGCAACGTTATGGTGACGGCAAGGGATGGCATTATGATGAGGGTGAAGGATGGCATTATGATGAGGGTGAAGTAGATGTCCACCGAGCTCTGCTTGACCGTCGCGTAGATGAACTTGTCCGACGGGTTTCGCAGCTGTCGTCATGGCGACCAGAAGATGATGCAACGTTATGGCGACGGCAAAGGATGGCATTATGATGAGGGTGAAGGATGGCATTATGATGAGGGTGAAGTAGATGTCCACCGAGCTCTGCTTGACCGTCGCGTAGATGAACTTGTCCGACGGGTTACGCAGCTGTTGTCATGGCGACCAGAAGATGATGCAACGTTACGGTGACGGCAAGGGATGGCATTATGATGAGGGTGAAGGATGGCATTATGATGAGGGTGAAGTAGATGTCCACCGAGCTCTGCTTGACCGTCGCGTGGATGAACTTGTCCGACGGGTTACGCAGCTGTCGTCATGGCGACCAGAAGATGATGCAACGTTATGATGAGGGTGAAGGATGGCATTATGATGAGGGTGAAGGATGGCATTATGATGAGGGTGAAGTAGATGTCCACCGAGCTCTGCTTGACCATCGCGTAGATGAACTTGTCCGACGGGTTACGCAGCTGTCGTCGTGGCGACCAGAAGATGATGCAACGTTATGGTGACGGCAAGGGATGGCATTATGATGAGGGTGAAGGATGGCATTATGATGAGGGTGAAGTAGATGTCCACCGAGCTCTGCTTGACCGTCACGTAGATGAACTTGTCCGACGGGTTACGCAGCTGTCGTCATGGCGACCAGAAGATGATGCAACGTTATGGTGACGGCAAAGGATGGCATTATGATGAGGGTGAAGGATGGCATTATGATGAGGGTGAAGTAGATGTCCACCGAGCTCTGCTTGACCGTCGCGTAGATGAACTTGTCCGACGGGTTACGCAGCTGTCGTCATGGCGACCAGAAGATGATGCAACGTTATGGTGACGGCAAAGGATGGCATTATGATGAGGGTGAAGGATGGCATTATGATGAGGGTGAAGTAGATGTCCACCGAGCTCTGCTTGACCGTCGCGTAGATGAACTTGTCCGACGGGTTACGCAGCTGTCGTCATGGCGACCAGAAGATGATGCAACGTTATGGTGACGGCAAAGGATGGCATTATGATGAGGGTGAAGGATGGCATTATGATGAGGGTGAAGTAGATGTCCACCGAGCTCTGCTTGACCGTCGCGTAGATGAACTTGTCCGACGGGTTACGCAGCTGTCGTCATGGCGACCAGAAGATGATGCAACGTTATGGTGACGGCAAAGGATGGCATTATGATGAGGGTGAAGGATGGCATTATGATGAGGGTGAAGTAGATGTCCACCGAGCTCTGCTTGACCGTCGCGTAGATGAACTTGTCCGACGGGTTACGCAGCTGTCGTCATGGCGACCAGAAGATGATGCAACGTTATGGTGACGGCAAAGGATGGCATTATGATGAGGGTGAAGGATGGCATTATGATGAGGGTGAAGTAGATGTCCACCGAGCTCTGCTTGACCGTCGCGTAGATGAACTTGTCCGACGGGTTACGCAGCTGTCGTCATGGCGACCAGAAGATGATGCAACGTTATGGTGACGGCAAAGGATGGCATTATGATGAGGGTGAAGGATGGCATTATGATGAGGGTGAAGTAGATGTCCACCGAGCTCTGCTTCACCGTCGCGTAGATGAACTTGTCCGACGGGTTACGCAGCTGTCGTCATGGCGACCAGAAGATGATGCAACGTTATGGTGACGGCAAAGGATGGCATTATGATGAGGGTGAAGGATGGCATTATGATGAGGGTGAAGTAGATGTCCACCGAGCTCTGCTTCACCGTCGCGTAGATGAACTTGTCCGACGGGTTACGCAGCTGTCGTCATGGCGACCAGAAGATGATGCAACGTTATGGTGACGGCAAGGGATGGCATTATGATGAGGGTGAAGGATGGCATTATGATGAGGGTGAAGTAGATGTCCACCGAGCTCTGCTTCACCGTCGCGTAGATGAACTTGTCCGACGGGTTACGCAGCTGTCGTCATGGCGACCAGAAGATGATGCAACGTTACGGTGACGGCAAAGGGATGGCATTATGATGAGGGTGAAGGATGGCATTATGATGAGGGTGAAGTAGATGTCCACCGAGCTCTGCTTGACCGTCGCGTAGATGAACTTGTCCGACGGGTTACGCAGCTGTCGTCATGGCGACCAGAAGATGATGCAACGTTATGGTGACGGCAAAGGATGGCATTATGATGAGGGTGAAGGATGGCATTATGATGAGGGTGAAGTAGATGTCCACCGAGCTCTGCTTCACCGTCGCGTAGATGAACTTGTCCGATGGGTTTCGCAGCTGTCGTCATGGCGACCAGAAGATGATGCAACGTTACGGTGACGGCAAGGGATGGCATTATGATGAGGGAGAGGGATGGCATTATGATGAGGGAGAAGGATGGCATTATGACGTCGTGAGGCTTTACCCTGGGGTCGTTGATGCCAGTGATGCGCTCCTCAGGCCGGTCCAGCACTAGGAAGGCCGCCAGGTTGGCGGTGTACGAGGCCACGATGATCATGGCGAAACCTGCCCACACCATTCCCAGAATCCTCGCCGAAAAACTCCGCGGGGCTCCTGCGGGGGCGGAGGCGAGGCGGCATTAGTCCCGACACGAGCACACCTCCATCAACAGGTGATGTCACTCACCTTCTCCTATACCGGAGTTGAGGAGTACTCCCCACGAAAACCACATGGCAGAGGACAGGGTGAGGGCATCTTCTTCCTCCTCTTCACTGTTGACTTTAAACCTTCCAAATGGGCTGCACACGCATGTTAGAACATGTCACATGTTAGAGAGCAGGTGACATATAGGACAGGTGTTAGAGAGCAGGTGACATACAGGACAGATGTTAGAAAGCAGGTGACATATAGGACAGATGTTAGAAAGCAGGTGACATATAGGACAGATGTTAGAAAGCAGGTGACATATAGGACAGGTGTTAGAAAGCAGGTGACATATAGGACAGATGTTAGAAAGCAGGTGACATATAGGACAGGTGTTAGAAAGCAGGTGACATATAGGACAGGTGTTAGAGAGCAGGTGACATACAGGACAGATGTTAGAAAGCAGGTGACATATAGGACAGATGTTAGAAAGCAGGTGACATATAGGACAGGTGTTAGAAAGCAGGTGACATATAGGACAGGTGTTAGAGAGCAGGTGACATATAGGACAGGTGTGAGAAAGCCGGTGACATATAGGACAGGTGTTAGAGAGCAGGTGACATATAGGACAGGTGTTAGATAGCAGGTGACATATAGGACAGGTGTTAGATAGCAGGTGACATATAGGACAGGTGTCAGATAGCAGGTGACATATAGGACAGGTGTTAGATAGCAGGTGACATATAGGACAGGTGTTAGAAAGCAGGTGACATATAGGACAGGTGTTAGAGAGCAGGTGACATAGGACAGGTGTTAGAGAGCAGGTGACATATAGGACAGGTGTTAGAGGGCAGGTGACATATAGGACAGGTGTTAGAGAGCAGGTGACATATAGGACAGGTGTTAGAAAGCAGGTGACATATAGGACAGGTGTTAGAAAGCAGGTGACATATAGGACAGGTGTTAGAGAGCAGAGCAGGTGACATATAGGACAGGTGTTAGATAGCAGGTGACATATAGGACAGGTGTTAGATAGCAGGTGACATATAGGACAGGACAGGTGTTACATAGCAGGTGACATATAGGACAGGTGTTAGAGAGCAGAGCAGGTGACATATAGGACAGGTGTTAGATAGCAGGTGACATATAGGACAGGTGTTAGATAGCAGGTGACATATAGGACAGGTGTTAGCGAGCAGGTGACATATAGGACAGGTGTTAGATAGCAGGTGACATAGGACAGGTGTTAGAGAGCAGGTGACATATAGGACAGGTGTTAGAGAGCAGGTGACATATAGGACAGGTGTTAGATAGCAGGTGACATATAGGACAGGTGTTAGCGAGCAGGTGACATATAGGACAGGTGTTAGAGAGCAGGTGACATATAGGACAGGTGTTAGAGAGCAGGTGACTTATAGGACAGGTGTTAGATAGCAGGTGACATATAGGGCAGGTGTTAGAGAGCAGGTGACATATAGGACAGGTGTTAGATAGCAGGTGACATATAGAGCAGGAGACGTATAGGACAGGTGTTAGAAAGCAGGTGACTTATAGGACAGGTGTTAGATAGCAGGTGTCTTATAGGACAGGTGTTAGATAGCAGGTGACTTATAGGACAGGTGTTAGATAGCAGGTGACATATAGGACAGGTGTTAGATAGCAGGTGTCTTCTAGGACAGGTGTTAGAAAGCAGGTGACAAATAGGACAGGTGTTAGAGAGCAGGTGACATATAGGACAGGTGTTAGAAAGCAGGTGACATATAGGACAGGTGTTAGAGAGCAGGTGACATATAAGACAGGTGTTAGATAGCAGGTGACGTATAGGACAGGTGACATATAGGACAGGTGTTAGAGAGCAGGTGACATATAGGACAGGTGTTAGATAGCAGGTGACATATAGGACAGGTGTTAGATAGCAGGTGACATATAGGACAGGTGTTAGAGAGCAGGTGACATATAGGACAGGTGTTAGATAGCAGGTGACTTATAGGACAGGTGTTAGATAGCAGGTGTCTTATAGGACAGGTGTTAGAAAGCAGGTGACATATAGGACAGGTGTTAGAGAGCAGGTGACATATAGGACAGGTGTTAGAGAGCAGGTGACATATAAGACAGGTGTTAGATAGCAGGTGACATATAGGACAGCAGGTGTTAGATAGCAGGTGACATATAGGACAGGTGTTAGAGAGCAGGTGACGTATAGGACAGGTGTTAGATAGCAGGTGACATATAGGACAGGTGTTAGATAGCAGGTGACATATAGGACAGGTGTTAGAGAGCAGGTGACATATAGGACAGGTGTTAGATAGCAGGTGACATATAGGACAGGTGTTAGAGAGCAGGTGACATATAGGACAGGTGTTAGATAGCAGGTGACATATAGGACAGCAGGTGTTAGAGAGCAGGTGACATATAGGACAGGTGTTAGATAGCAGGTGACATATAGGACAGGTGTTAGATAGCAGGTGACATATAGGACAGCAGGTGTTAGAAAGCAGGTGACATATAGGACAGGTGTTAGATAGCAGGTGACATATAGGACAGCAGGTGTTAGATAGCAGGTGACATATAGGACAGGTGTTAGAGAGCAGGTGACATATAGGACAGGTGTTAGATAGCAGGTGACATATAGGACAGGTGTTAGATAGCAGGTGACATATAGGACAGGTGTTAGATAGCAGGTGACATATAGGACAGCAGGTGTTAGAAAGCAGGTGACATATAGGACAGGTGTTAGATAGCAGGTGACATATAGGACAGGTGTTAGATAGCAGGTGACATATAGGACAGGTGTTAGAGAGCAGGTGACATATAGGACAGGTGTTAGAGAGCAGGTGACGTATAGGACAGGTGTTAGATAGCAGGTGACATATAGGACAGCAGGTGTTAGAGAGCAGGTGACATATAGGACAGGTGTTAGAGAGCAGGTGACATATAGGACAGGTGTTAGATAGCAGGTGACATATAGGACAGCAGGTGTTAGAGAGCAGGTGACATATAGGACAGGTGTTAGATAGCAGGTGACATATAGGACAGCAGGTGTTAGAAAGCAGGTGACATATAGGACAGGTGTTAGATAGCAGGTGACATATAGGACAGCAGGTGTTAGATAGCAGGTGACATATAGGACAGGTGTTAGAGAGCAGGTGACATATAGGACAGGTGTTAGATAGCAGGTGACATATAGGACAGCAGGTGTTAGATAGCAGGTGACATATAGGACAGCAGGTGTTAGAAAGCAGGTGACATATAGGACAGGTGTTAGATAGCAGGTGACATATAGGACAGGTGTTAGATAGCAGGTGACATATAGGACAGGTGTTAGAGAGCAGATGACATATAGGACAGTTGTTAGAGAGCAGGTGACATATAGGACAGGTGTTAGAAAGCAGGTGACATATAGGACAGGTGTTAGAGAGCAGGTGACATATAGGACAAGTGTTAGAAAGCAGGTGACAAATAGGACAGGTGTTAGAGAGCAGGTGACATATAGGACAGGTGTTAGAGAGCAGAGCAGGTGACATATAGGACAAGTGTTAGATAGCAGGTGACATATAGGACAGGTGTTAGAGAGCAGGTGACGTATAGGACAGGTGTTAGAGAGCAGGTGACATATAGGACAGGTGTTAGAGGGCAGGTGACATATAGGACAGGTATTAGAGAGCAGGTGACATATAGGACAGGTGTTAGAAAGCAGGTGACATATAGGACAGGTGTTAGAAAGCAGGTGACGTGTAGGACAGGTGTTAGAGAGCAGGTGACATATAGGACATGTGTTAGAGAGCAGGTGACATATAAGACAGGTGTTAGAGTGCAGGTGACGTATAGGACAGGTGTTAGATAGCAGGTGACATATAGGACAGGTGTTAGAGAGCAGGTGACATATAGGACAGGTGTTAGAAAGCAGGTGACATATAGGACAGGTGTTAGAGAGCAGGTGACATATAGGACAGGTGTTAGAGAGCAGGTGACATATAGGACAGGTGTTAGAGAGCAGGTGACATATAGGACAGGTGTTAGAAAGCAGGTGACAAATAGGACAGGTGTTAGAGAGCAGGTGACATATAGGACAGGTGTTAGATAGCAGGTGACATATAGGACAGGTGTTAGATAGCAGGTGACATATAGGACAGCAGGTGTTAGAGAGCAGGTGACATATAGGACAGGTGTTAGATAGCAGGTGACATATAGGACAGGTGTTAGAGAGCAGGTGACATATAGGACAGCAGGTGTTAGAGAGCAGGTGACATATAGGACAGGTGTTAGAAAGCAGGTGACATATAGGACAGGTGTTAGAGAGCAGGTGACATATAGGACAAGTGTTAGAAAGCAGGTGACAAATAGGACAGGTGTTAGAGAGCAGGTGACATATAGGACAGGTGTTAGAGAGCAGAGCAGGTGACATATAGGACAAGTGTTAGATAGCAGGTGACATATAGGACAGGTGTTAGAGAGCAGGTGACGTATAGGACAGGTGTTAGAGAGCAGGTGACATATAGGACAGGTGTTAGAGGGCAGGTGACATATAGGACAGGTATTAGAGAGCAGGTGACATATAGGACAGGTGTTAGAAAGCAGGTGACATATAGGACAGGTGTTAGAAAGCAGGTGACGTGTAGGACAGGTGTTAGAGAGCAGGTGACATATAGGACATGTGTTAGAGAGCAGGTGACATATAAGACAGGTGTTAGAGTGCAGGTGACGTATAGGACAGGTGTTAGATAGCAGGTGACATATAGGACAGGTGTTAGAGAGCAGGTGACATATAGGACAGGTGTTAGAAAGCAGGTGACATATAGGACAGGTGTTAGAGAGCAGGTGACATATAGGACAGGTGTTAGAGAGCAGGTGACATATAGGACAGGTGTTAGAGAGCAGGTGACATATAGGACAGGTGTTAGAAAGCAGGTGACAAATAGGACAGGTGTTAGAGAGCAGGTGACATATAGGACAGGTGTTAGATAGCAGGTGACATATAGGACAGGTGTTAGATAGCAGGTGACATATAGGACAGCAGGTGTTAGAGAGCAGGTGACATATAGGACAGGTGTTAGATAGCAGGTGACATATAGGACAGGTGTTAGAGAGCAGGTGACATATAGGACAGGTGTTAGATAGCAGGTGACATATAGGACAGCAGGTGTTAGAAAGCAGGTGACATATAGGACAGGTGTTAGATAGCAGGTGACATATAGGACAGGTGTTAGATAGCAGGTGACATATAGGACAGGTGTTAGAGAGCAGATGACATATAGGACAGGTGTTAGAGAGCAGATGACATATAGGACAGTTGTTAGAGAGCAGGTGACATATAGGACAGGTGTTAGATAGCAGGTGACATATAGGACAGGTGTTAGATAGCAGGTGACATATAGGACAGGTGTTGGAGAGCAGGTGACATATAGGACAGGTGTTAGAGAGCAGGTGACGTATAGGACAGGTGTTAGAGAGCAGGTGACATATAGGACACATGTTAGAGCACAGGTGACATACATATAGGACAGGTGTTAGAGAGCAGGTGACATATAGGACAGGTGTTAGAGAGCAAGTGACATATAGGACAGGTGTTAGAAAGCAGGTGACATATAGGACAGGTGTTAGAGAGCAGGTGACATATAGGACACATGTTTGGGAACTGGTGTCTTATAGGACAGGTGTTAGCGAGCAGGTGACATGCTCACCTGAAGCGGTCTAATAGGTAGAGCATCACTGCCACCACGTGGACCGACAGGCCGACTAAGAGCCACAAGGTGCTCTGGAATGGCTGCATGAACGAGTCCAAAGTGCTGCGGGGGATTTCCTGCACGCACACACACACACACACACACACACACACACACACACACACACACACACACGCACACACACAACGTTAATGACACGTGGCCAAGTCAGGTGACAGGCTGCACCTGCGCTCACCTTCTTAACGAGGATGGTGAGGCCCTGATACTTGAAGGGTTTGGAGAACTCGATGTACTGAGCGCGCTCGTTGTTGATGGTGAGGGGGGCCACGATCATGTCGGCCAGACCCCCCAGCAGCTCCCCCATCATGCCGTTCCACTCCTTCTTGTTACTGTTGTTCACCTGCGGGCGGGGGGGCGGAGTCTGGGTCAAAAGAGGCTTCTCACACCCTTTAAACGGGCTGGGGGAAGGGGGAGGGGTCATGTGACGCACAGTGTGGAGGACAAGATGGAGGAGGAGATGCATGGGATGCAGAGGTGGTCGTCATGGCAACAAGGGCGGTGGATGATTCGGGCCAGCTGGAGGAGAATGACATCCCGGTGCGACGCACGCAAACACGAGCGTCAGCCCATCAGCTGTCTTCCTTGCTCAGGTGCATGCTGGGAGTCCACTTACTCGCTCTTGGGTGCCAAATTTGCCGTCAGCCACCAGGTGAACCTCGTAGGTGAAGTTCATGTTCATGGCCAGCTTGATGAGAAGGTCGATGCAGAAACCATAGCAACACTGAGGAACTATCGGCTGCCCTGCAACACACACACACACACACACACACACACACACACACACACACATGCACACACACAGGTATGAGTGTTGTTGCGTTTGGACCAGTTGTTCCTCCCAGGGAATTCAAGTTGCTGGCCACTCCCAAGCTCTTTTATGACACTTAAAGCTGAGTAGAAGAACCACCAGAGACAGAATAGGCATTTTGTCATTTATTTCCAAAGCCTTGGAAATAGAATGAGACCAGTCCAGCATAGAACATTCAATCGCGCAGCTAAGATGGTCTGATCTAAAATATGGAAGCCTTCTCTTCTATAAAGTGTCTCTCCCTCCCACCCTCGTTGTCTTGTCTCTCTTTCCAGCTCAAACACATGCCCATTGTCCTCCTCAGCTGGACACAGGAACAGATAAGGAAACGGAGTATCTGTCCTCCTTACATTCCTAAAGTGAAGGTTAGCACATAGTACTTGCAGACAATTAAAAGAACACTAGCTGTTTTGTACTATGACTATGGTTTAAAAGAAGTAACACACAAACATGGATACATCTAATTATCTGCCTCCGTCAGTGTACGCAGGTCACACCTGGTGAGCCGCTCAGTCTCACCTGGGATAGTCCCGTTGGGTCCGGTACAGATGACCTTCTTGATGAGCACGCCATTAACCGAGTACTCCTCCTTGCATGTGCCGTCATTCTTTGTTGGTTTGACGTACACAAAGGGCTCCTGGTGGATGGTCACAATCTACACACACACACACACACACACGTACACACACCCACACACACACACACACACACACACACACACACACATGTACACACACACACACACACACACACACACTGGTTATCATGTGGAATGGGGAGCAAGTAAAGGTAAAAAGGTGTAAAATGTCCACTGGCCAGTTAGCTCATACACGTCTTTAAATCTCTGGATTGATGAAGTAATGTGCTGATCATTCTTACTGGGGATTAGGGGGAAAAACACTTCATATGGTTCTTGGGGACCACATTTAAATCATTTTGCATCACTCACACACAACTGTGTACGTGACTACTGAGGACCATTTAAAAGAAAAAAAAAATTCAAATGACTTAAACATGTTTTATGGGCCAAAGCTTAAAAATCACTTGGGCATCTTCAGAATGAATCTGACTATCATTTAAAAAGGTTTCCCTTTAGGGGACCTGTTTTTTTGTCCCCATACTGTCAGAGGTCCCCTCAAGGTGACTGTGTAAACAGAGCCATGTCCCCATTAAGCATACTTGCCAACCTTGAGACCTCCGATTTCGGGAGGTGGGGGGAGGAGAGTGGGGGTGGGCGTGGTCGGGGTGGGACGGGGGTGTGGTTGGGGGCGTGGCTAAAAGGGGAGCAGTATATTTACAGAATACTTGACGTTCAGTGAATTCTAGCTATATATATATATATATATATATATATATATATATATATATATATATATATATATATATATATATGTATATATATATATTTATTTTATTATATATATATTTTATTATATATATATATATATATATATATATATATATATATATATATATATATATATATATGTAAAATAAATACTTGAATTTCAGTGTTCATTTATTTACACATATACACACACTAGAGATGCGCGGACAGGCAATTATTTCATCCGCAACCGCATCAGAAAGTCGTCAACCATCCGCAATCCACCCGATCTAACATTTGATCAGAACCGCATCCGCCCGCCATCCGCCCGTTGTTATATATATCTAATATAGACGATGCAAGGCATTAGTGAGGTTATAAAGCTTTTGCCTGTTAAAGAAAGGAGACTGATCCAATGCAGCACAGACATTTGCGTGCCATGCTGTCACGACCCAGACGCACACCAGTGCGCAATCATATGGGAGCCGCGCTGAGCGCACCTCCAAGCGCGTCTCGCTGCCGGCGACGGCCGGGTATATGGGCCCGACGCTCCAGCGCCATCCATTTTCAGGGCTAGTTGATTCGGCAGGTGGGTTGTTACACACTCCTTAGCGGGTTCCAACTTCCATGGCCACCGTCCTAGCTGCTGTCTATATCAACCAGGGTGAGCCCCACCCCTTTCGTGAGCGCACTGCGCGCGGAGTGACCCCTGTTATGCGCCCCCGGCAACAGGGGTGGCGGGCAGGTAAGCTGCGCGGGCGGAGCGCGCGGAGTGACCCCTGTTACGAGCAGGTAAGCTGCTTACCTGCTGCGCGTGACGCCGGCCGCGGCGAAGGCGGACGAGGCGGGGTGTCGGTGCGGTGGGCGCGGTGGTGACCCTGGACGTGCGTCGGGCCCTTCTCGCGGATCGCCTCAGCTACGGCTCCCGGTGGGGCCCTCTCGGGGGAAGGGGCCTCGGTTCCGGACCCCGGCGAGGCGTCCCTTCTCCGCTCCGTAAAAGTGTCCATCTCTTTTTCTTTTTTTTTTCTTCTGTTGTGGCATATGCTGCAGGTGCCTGCTGGTTTTTCGTATGTGGGTAACAACATTTAACTATGTATATATATTTACCAATTGGTTTAACTGCCACCCGCCTGAATCTATTTAAAATCTAATTTTTTTTACTAATTTGAACCACCCGACCCGACCCGACCCGCGGATAAAATCTAATTTTTTTTTATTTCATCCGCCCGATCCGCGGATAATCCGCGGACTCCGCGGTTGTGCCCGCAAACCGCGCATCTCTAACACACACATAACACTCATCTACTCATTGTTGAGTTAAGGGTTGAATTGTCCATCCTTGTTCTATTCTCTGTCACTATTTTTCTAACCATGCTGAACTCTGATGATGCATTGATGTGTGGCACGCACAAAAGTGCTTGCTTTCATCAAATGCACTAGATGGCAGTATTGTCCTGTTTAAGAGTGTCACAACATTGCTGTTTACGGCAGACGAACTGCTTTACGGTATACAAAAACGTGACTGCTGTTGTTGTGTGTTGTTGCCGCGCTGGGAGGACGTTAATGAAACTGCCTAACAATAAACACACATAAGAAACCAAGAACTCGCCCTCCATCATTCTATAGTTATAACGTGATTGGGCAGGTACGCTTTTTTATATTGTGGAGGACCTGAGTCCGCCTGAATTTCGGGAGATTTTCGGGAGAAAATTTGTCCCGGGAGGTTTTCGGGAGAGGCGCTGAATTTCGGGAGTCTCCCGGAAAATCCGGGAGGGTTGGCAAGTATGCCATTAAGTAAGCATTGCCAGAACACACACACACACACACACACACTCCATTTACATTGCCAGAACACACACGCACATGTACACACATGTACACACATGTACACACACGTGTACAGTTCCAGCATTGTGACACAATAGCATTGTCACAGTTGTGTTGCCTACCTTCAGCTTGGTTGACATCTGATAACCTACTGGCCTCTCTGTCTCCCCACCAGGCCAGATGATCTTCTTCTGGGGGTTCATCACCACCTGACACACACACACACACACACACACACACACACACACACACACACACACACACACACACACACACACCCAACAAAAGTTAATACAGCGCTTATGACACATCATGAATAGAGTTAGTACATGTTGTCGTGTTTGTGATGTTTCATTTGCAAGTGTCATGTTAGTTAGCAAGTAGGATTGTTAGTTAGCATGTATGGTTGATTGTCAGCAGGAATGAGTGTCAGTTTTCAAGTATGTCGGAGGCAGATATTTACATATATCCGAATTTAAGTGTTAGTTCTTTTTATTTCATAATCATATTACAAAACAGCTCGTGTTTTTCTTCCAAATGTGGTCTTTTGGTTGTCTGCAAAAACTGTGTGCTTAACCTTGAATGAGGAATGTTAGAGAGAGATAATGGACATTTGTTTTGGCTAGAGACACAGGACTGCCAGGGACTTAAGAGGGGAGAGGGTGTTTTCGGGGAGAGAGAACATCTTAGCGGGGCGATCCGAATGTTCTATGCTGTCTCTGTCAATGTATATATGCAAAGCTTTGCAAATATATTACAAAATACCTATTCTGTCTCTGGTGATTTTTCAACTCAGCTTTAAGTGTCGTAAAGAGCTTGGGAGCGACTTGTGACTTGAATTCCCTGGGAGGAACAACTGGTCCAAACGCAACAGCATGTACCATTTTTGATGGTAGTCTGTAATGACAGGGTCTCTGTCATTACAGACTACATCAAATTCTGCATCAGCTCCACAATACCAACCAAAACAATAAATATTTATCCCAACTCCAAACCATGGATTACCCCACAATTAAAAAAGAGCCTGAGGGAAAAACATAAATCCTTCAAGCAACAGGACTGGGCCAGCCTCAAGGCAAAAAATAGGAATTTAAAAAACGAAGTATTTAAAGCAAAACTGAAGTACAAAAACAAACTGGCAACCGAATCCAGCAACATGAACACCAAGCAGGCCTTTCAGAAGGTGAAAACCCTGACAGGATGCCAAACAAAAACATCATGCACTGTCAGTGACCCAGAATCCCTCTCTAAAGACCTCAACACATTTTTTTTACACGTTTTGATCATTTGGACTTCTCACCAATGTGTCAGGACCTGCTGAGAGCCCTCCCACCACCAGACCCCGAGGAACCGGCCCGCTTCACAGAGGAGGAAGTACAGCGCCAGCTGAGCCGCTGCAAGCCAGGCAAGGCACCGGGGCCCGATGGCATTCCAGCCAGGGTGATCAGGGACTGTGCCATAGAGCTCTCCCCTATCCTACACTCACTCTTCTGTCAATGCAACAATACCTACACTGTGGAAAACTGCAACCATCATCCCAGTACCGAAGAAATCCAGACCCACAGAACTCAACCATAATTATGAAGTGCTTGGAGAAACTGCTGCTCTACATCATCCTTCCAGTTGTCACCCCACACCTGGACCCCCTCCAATTTGCCTACAGGGCCAGGAGGGGCACAGAGGATGCTGTGGCCTGCCTGCTGCATCTCCTCCTCCAGCATCTGGACTCCCCAGGCAACTTTGCCAGGATCCTCTTTGTGGACTTCAGCTCAGCCTTCAACTCCCTACAGAAGCATCTACTGATCCGGAAACTACACCAGCTCAACATCCCCCCTCAGCTGATCCACCTCACCCACAACGTCCTCACCGACCGACTGCAAGCAGTAAGGGTGGGCTCAAACACATCCCCGATGCTTACCATCAACACCGGGGTCCCACAGGGATGTGTGTTGAGCCCTTTCCTGTACACACTCTACACCAATGACTGCCGTAGCATCTCACCCACCACAACATACTTAAAATACTCAGATGATGCACTCCTCTCCAACAGTCAATCCATCCTGGACTATCATAACACAGTCAAACATTTCACAGAGTCATGCACAGAAGAAATATGGTTCAACCCCCCCTCACCTCAGCACCCCATCATCATAAACACACAAACAGTTCAAACAGTTGAGACTTTTAAATACCTGGGCGTAACCTTGGACAATAAACTCACCTTTGATCAGCACACCACGGACATTCAAAAAAGAAGTCAACAAAGACTGTCAGCCATCCGTAAACTTAAAGGACTATACGTTGCACCTCACCTCCCGTTGTTACTTTACCAAAGCATTGTTCAAGGCATCCTTCTGTACTGTTCCACATGTTTTTTCACCATGCTTACTGGAACCAACCGGACCAAACTCACACGCATTACAAACATAGCGGCTAAAATCATCCCAACATTTCAGATTTAAACCACAGGTCCAGCATTCGACTGGCAAACACGATAGTCCAGGATATCACTCACCCACTACACCAATACATCATCCCACTGCCATCAGGGCGCAGGTACGGAACCATCAAATTCCGGAGGGCCCGCCTCAGGAAAAGCCTGATCCCTGCAGCTATAGCCGCCCTTAACAGCAGGCCCGGCCGACCTGTCTGACAAGCCTGTAAATGTGTGTTGGTCATGTATGATGTCTTTTTCTTATTTTTGTTTCGTGATGTGTGATGTCTATTGTTCAAATGTACGGCAGTGAAAATGAATTTCCCCAACGGGGACCAATAAATCTAAATCTAAATCTAAAATGTATGATTGTTAGCAGGTATGATTGTTAGTTAGCAGGTACGATTGTTAGCAGGTATGATTGTTAGTTAGCAGGTATGATTGTTAGCAAGTATGATTGTTAGTTAGCAGGTATGATTGTTAGCAGGTATGATTGTTAGTTAGCAGGTATGATTGTTAGCAGGTATGATTGTTAGTTAGCATGTACGATTGTTAGTTAGCATGTACGATTGTTAGTTAGCATGTACGATTGTTAGTTAGCATATATGGTTGATTGTCAGCAGGAATGAGTATCAGTTTTCAGGTATGATTGTTAGTTAGCATGTACGATTGTTAGCAGGTATGATTGTTAGTTAGCAGGTACGATTGTTAGCAGGTATGATTATTAGTTAGCAGGAACGATTGTTAGCAGGTATGATTGTTAGTTAGCAGGTACGATTGTTAGCAGGTATGATTGTTAGTTAGCAGGTACGATTGTTAGCAAGTATGATTGTTAGTTAGCAGGTACAATTGTTAGCAGGTATGATTGTTAGTTAGCAGGTACGATTATTAGCAAGTATGATTGTTAGTTAGCAGGAACGATTGTTAGCAGGTATGATTGTTAGTTAGCAGGTACGATTGTTAGCAGGTATGATTGTTAGTTAGCAGGTACGATTGTTAGCAGGTATGATTGTTAGTTAGCAGGTACGATTGTTAGCAGGTATGATTGTTAGCAGGTATGATTGTTAGTTAGCAGGTATGATTGTTAGCAAGTATGATTGTTAGTTAGCAGGAACGATTGTTAGCAGGTATGATTATTAGTTAGCAGGTATGATTGTTAGTTAGCAGGAACGATTGTTAACAGGTATGATTATTAGTTAGCAGGTATGATTGTTAGCAGGTATGATTGTTAGCAGGTATGATTGTTAGTTAGCATGTACGATTGTTAGTTAGCATATATGGTTGATTATCAGCAGGAATGAGTGTCAGTTTTCAGGTATGATTGTTAGTTAGCAGGTATGATTGTTAGCAGGTATGATTGTTAGCAGGTATGATTGTTAGTTAGCATGTACGATTGCTAGTTAGCATGTACGATTGTTAGTTAGCATGTACAATTGTTAGTTAGCAGGTACGATTGTTAGCAAGTATGATTGTTAGTTAGCAGGAACGATTGTTAGCAGGTATGATTGTTAGTTAGCAGGTACGATTGTTAGCAGGTATGATTGTTAGTTAGCAGGTACGATTGTTAGCGGGTACGATTGTTAGCAGGTATGATTGTTAGTTAGCAGGTACGATTGTTAGCAAGTATGATTGTTAGTTAGCAGGAACGATTGTTAGCAAGTATGATTGTTAGTTAGCAGGAACGATTGTTAGCAGGTATGATTATTAGTTAGCAGGTATCATTGTTAGTTAGCAGGTATGATTGTTAGCAGGTATGATTGTTAGTTAGCATGTACCATTGTTAGTTAGCTTGTACGATTGTTAGTTAGCATATATGGTTGATTGTCAGCAGGAATGAGTGTCAGTTTTCAGGTATGATTGTTAGTTAGCAGGTATGATTGTTAGCAGGTATGATTGTTAGTTAGCATGTACGATTGTTAGTTAGCATGTACGATTGTTTGTTAGCATGTATGGTTGATTGCCAGCAGGAATGAGTGTCAGTTTTCAGGTATGATTGTTAGCTAACATGTACGATTGTTAGCATGTATGATTGTTGGTTAGCAGGTGTGATTGTTGGTTAGCAGGTGTGATTACTTGTGATCCGTTGAAGACTCCGACAGGGACGAGGCGTCCAGGTTTCTGCAGGTAGTTGAGGATGCTATAGGTAGCGAAGCGACGGTCGCCATCGTCGTTAAACTCGATTCGTCCAGTCAGGCCGTCAGGATACTTTGACGCCATCAGCACCCTGACAGCCAATCACACGCCAGCAACATGTTGACCAAGTCAGGTGACTTCCAAGGCGGCGTACCTTTTGAAGAGGGGCCCCGTCCTCCAGATGTTGGTGTTTCCTACGCAGCCCCGTGGTGGCTCCGTGATGTTCTCCTTCTCCAAGAGCTCCTGTAGCGACTGTGCCACCACCGCCACGGCGTCCATGATGTGGGCCGACTCGTTCTTACCGTTAATCAGCTGCAGACCTAGCAGGCCTGCATGCAGCCGCGCACGCACACACACACACACACATATTACACACCCGTCCTCGCCATCCTTAATTAAACACACCATCCTTAATTAAACACACCATCCTTCATTAACACTGCTGCATGCTGGGAGTTCACAGCCGTTTGGTCTACTTTGTCACACCAACATTACGTCTGCTGTTAGCATCCCTCACAGGAAACACCTGCTGAGTTGCTAACACTGTTAGCATCCCTCACAGGAAACACCTGCTGAGTTGCTAACACTGTTAGCATCCCTCACAGGAAACACCTGCCGAGTTGCTAACACTGTTAGCATCCCTCACAGGAAACACCTGCCGAGTTGCTAACACTGTTAGCATCCCTCACAGGAAACACCTGCTGAGTTGCTAACAGTGTTAGCATCCCTCACAGGAAACACCTGCCGAGTTGCTAATACTGTTAACATCCCTCACAGGAAACACCTGCCGAGTTGCTAACAGTGTTAGCATTGGCCACAGCAAACACCTGCTGAGTTGCTAACAGTGTTAGCATTGGTTACACAAACACCTGCTGAGTTGCCAACACTGTTAGCATCCCTCACAGGAAACACCTGCTGAGTTGCTAACAGTGTTAGCATCCCTCACAGGAAATACCTGCCGAGTTGCTAACAGTGTTAGCATTGGCCACAGCAAACACCTGCTGAGTTGCTAACAGTGTTAGCATCCCTCACAGGAAACACCTGCTGAGTTGCTAACAGTGTTAGCATCCCTCACAGGAAATACCTGCCGAGTTGCTAACAGTGTTAGCATTGGCCACAGCAAACACCTGCTGAGTTGCTAACAGTGTTAGCATCCCTCACAGGAAACACCTGCCGAGTTGCTAACAGTGTTAGCATTGGCCACAGCAAACACCTGCTGAGTTGCTAACAGTGTTAGCATCCCCCATGGAAAACACCTGCTGAGTTGCCAACACTGTTTGCATCCCTCACAGAAAACACATGGCGAATTGCTAACACTGTTAGCATCCCTCACAGGAAACACCTGCCGAGTTGCTAACATTGTTAGCATTGGCCACAGCAAACACATGCTGAGTTGCTAACAGTGTTAGCATTGGCCACAGCAAACACATGCTGAGTTGCTAACAGTGTTAGCATCCCCCATGGAAAGCATCTGCTGAGTTGCCAACACTGTTAGCATCACCCACAGAAAACACCTGCTCAGTTGCTAGCAGTGTTAGCATTGGCCACAGCAAACACCTGCTGAGTTGCTAACAGTGTTAGCATTGGCCACAGCAAACACCTGCTGAGTTGCTAGCAGTGTTAGCATCCCCCATGGAAAACACCTGCTGAGTTGCTAGCAGTGTTAGCATTGGCCACAGCAAACACATGCTGGGTTGCTAACAGTGTTAGCATCCCCCATGGAAAACATCTGCTGAGTTGCCAACACTGTTAGCATCACCCACAGAAAACACCTGCTGAGTTGCTAACAGTGTTAGCATTGGCCACAGCAAACACATGCTGAGTTGCTAACAGTGTTAGCATCCCCCATGGAAAACACCTGCTGAGTTGCCAACACTGTTAGCATCACCCACAGAAAATACCTGTTGAGTTGCTAACATTGTTAGCATTGGCCACAGCAAACACATGCTGAGTTGCTAACAGTGTTAGCATCCCCCATGGAAAGCATCTGCTGAGTTGCCAACACTGTTAGCATCACCCACAGAAAACACCTGCTCAGTTGCTAACAGTGTTAGCATTGGCCACAGCAAACACCTGCTGAGTTGCTAACAGTGTTAGCATTGGCCACAGCAAACACCTGCTGAGTTGCTAGCAGTGTTAGCATCCCCCATGGAAAACACCTGCTGAGTTGCTAGCAGTGTTAGCATTGGCCACAGCAAACACATGCTGAGTTGCTAACAGTGTTAGCATCCCCCATGGAAAACATCTGCTGAGTTGCCAACACTGTTAGCATCACCCACAGAAAACACCTGCTGAGTTGCTAACAGTGTTAGCATTGGCCACAGCAAACACATGCTGAGTTGCTAACAGTGTTAGCATCCCCCATGGAAAACACCTGCTGAGTTGCCAACACTGTTAGCATCACCCACAGAAAATACCTGTTGAGTTGCTAACATTGTTAGCATTGGCCACAGCAAACACATGCTGAGTTGCTAACAGTGTTAGCATCCCCCATGGAAAACATCTGCTGAGTTGCCAACACTGTTAGCATCACCCACAGAAAACACCTGCTGAGTTGCTAACAGTGTTAGTATTGGCCACAGCAAACACCTGCTGGGTTGCTAACACTGTTAGCATCCCTCACAGGAAACACCTGCCGAGTTGCTAACATTGTTAGCATTGGCCACAGCAAACACATGCCGAGTTGCTAACAGTGTTAGCATCCCCCACGGAAAACTTCTGCTGAGTTGCCAACACTGTTAGCATCCCTCACAGAAAACACCTGGCGAGTTGCTAACAGTGTTAGCATTGGCTACAGCAAACACCTGCTGAGTTGCTAGCAGTACTAGCATCCCCCACAGAAAACACCTGCTGAGTTGCTGACAGTGTTAGCATTGGCCACAGCAAACACATGCTGAGTTGCTAACAGTGTTAGCATTGGCCACAGCAAACACATGCTGAGTTGCTAACAGTGTTAGCATCCCCCATGGAAAACATCTGCTGAGTTGCCAACACTGTTAGCATCACCCACAGAAAACACCTGCTGGGTTGCTAACAGTGTTAGCATTGGCCACAGCAAACACATGCTGAGTTGCTAACACTGTTAGCATCCCTCACAGGAAACACCTGCCGAGTTGCTAACATTGTTAGCATTGGCCACATCAAACACATGCCGAGTTGCTAACAGTGTTAGCATCCCCCACGGAAAACCTCTGCTGAGTTGCCAACACTGTTAGCATCCCTCACAGAAAACACCTGGCGAGTTGCTAACAGTGTTAGCATTGGCTACAGCAAACACATGCTGAGTTGCTAACAGTGTTAGCATTGGCCATAAAAAAAACCTATGTTGAGTTGCTAACAGTGTTAGCATTGGCCATAAAAAAAAACAATGTTGAGTTGCTAACAGTGTTAGCATTGGCCATAAAAAAACCTATGTTGAGTTGCTAACAGTGTTAGCATTGGCCATAAAAAAAACTCTATGTTGAGTTGCTAACAGTGTTAGCATTGGCCATAAAAAAAACCTATGTTGAGTTGCTAACAGTGTTAGCATTGGCCATAAAAAAACCCTATGTTGAGTTGCTAACAGTGTTAGCATTGGCCATAAAAAAAACCTATGTTGAGTTGCTAACAGTGTTAGCATTGGCCATAAAAAAAACCTATGTTGAGTTGCTAACAGTGTTAGCATTGGCCATAAAAAAAACTATGTTGAGTTGCTAACAGTGTTAGCATTGGCCATAAAAAAAACAACCCTATGTTGAGTTGCTAACAGTGTAAATGTGTTGTTGTTTGGTGTGCGACTGAAGAATGCTACCAATGCTAGCAGGAATTTGCTGAGCTAGCATGGATATTGTTCCTGGTGTGTCTGGTGACAAAAGTGTACATGTGACCCACAGCCTGGTGGGGAGGCTTTTAATGTGAAAGGGCAGGAAGCCAGAAACCTCCCGCAGACGCAAACGGCTGCGACGTCTGACGTGGAGTCACGTGACGTCACGTGACTCCACGTCAATGAGAGGGCGACCACGGACCACGGCGAGGGTCCGCGGGGATCAGCCAGCAGTCAGATGCTTGTTTGGAATGTTCGTGTGTGTGTGTGTGTGTGTGTGTGTGTGTGTGTCTGTGTGTGTGTGTGTGTTAAGTTAAAGTTAAAGTAGCAATGACTGTCACACACACACACTAGGTGTGGTGAAATGTGTCCTCTGCATTTGACCCATCCCCTTGATCAACCCCTGGGAGGTGAGGGGAGCAGTGAGCAGCAGGGGTGGCCGCGCCCGGGAATAATTTTTGATGATTTAACCCCCAATTCCCAGCCTTGATGCTGAGTGCCAAGCAGGGAGGTAATGGCTCCCATTTTTATAGTCTTTGGTATGAACTCACAACCTACCCATCTCAGGGCAGACACTCTAACCACTGAGTAGGTGACCGAGTGTTGTGTGTGTGTGTGTGTGTGTGTGTGTGTGTGTGTGTGTGTGTGTGTGTGTGTGTGTGTGTGTGTGTGTGTGTGAAGACCTCTGACTGTTGGCTAATCAGCTGATTGACTCCGCCCAAGCTGCAGTGGGCGGGGTCTGGCGAGCCAATAGCAGAATGTAAATAATCAAGCGTCTTACCAGTCAGTCCACCTCGCGTTAGCGTAGCGACATTAGCTGTCCGCCAACCCCCCCCCCCGCCCCCCGCCCTCTGCCCCCCCCAACATTACCCCCCCTGCCCCCCTGGCCGGCCAAACATGACAAGACGGGCGGCGTGAGGAAAGACGCTAAAGAAACAAACAAAAGATGTTAGCACATTGAAAGGCACACGCTAGCTAGTAGGGGTGCAAACATTCATCATTCGGGATGTAAATATAAAATATAAACGTAATATTTCTCATAACACACCACGGGTGTCCAAAGTTAAGCCTGGGGGCCATTTACGGCCCTCGGCTCGACCCTAATTAGCTTTGAAAGCGACAACACAGAGTTGTTAGCATGGTTGTGTTAGCATAGCATGTTAGCATAGCATCGTTTTAGCATTTTTAAGTGTCCAGATGCTTTCGTTTTTGTGTACGTGACCCTTACTGGGGAAAGTTTGGACACCCCTGGACATATAATGTACACATGATGTATAAAACACATACATTTTGCAAAAATATATTAACATTTTTAATTCAAATATATATAAATAATATATAAATATTATATATATATATATATATATATATATATATATATATATATATATATATATATATATATATATATATATATATAATATGTGATAATATAAAAACAATAAGTGTATATTAAATGTAAAATTTTAAACATACTTTGGGGACACCCTGTATAGTAAAATTTTTCAAATGCATTTAGGCACAAACATTGAAATAAATGTCCTTTTTTAGCATGCTGCTGTTAGCTTACTTAAATCAACTTAAATATATTTCTACTGCTTTATTTGTTTTCATTTTATTCCTTAATAGAAAAAAAAACTACTGTTAGCTTACTTTAAAAAAACTACTGTTAGCTTACTTAAATCAACTTAAATATATTTCTACTGCTTTATTTGTTTTCATTTTATTCCTTAATAGAAAAAAAACCTACTGTTAGCTTACTTTAAAAAAACTACTGTTAGCTTACTTAAAAAACTACTGTTAGCTTACTTAAAAAACTACTGTTAGCTTACTTAAATCAACTTAAATATATTTCTACTGCTTTATTTGTTTTCATTTGATCCCTTAAGAGAAAAAAAACTACTGTTAGCTTACTTTAAAAAAACTACTGTTAGCTTACTTAAAAAAACTACTATTAGCTTACTTTAAAAAAACTACTGTTAGCTTACTTAAATCAACTTAAATATATTTCTACTGCTTTATTTGTTTTCATTTGATCCCTTAAGAGAAAAAAAACTACTGTTAGCTTACTTTAAAAAAACTACTGTTAGCTTACTTAAAAAAACTACTATTAGCTTACTTTAAAAAAACTACTGTTAGCTTACTTAAATCAACTTAAATATATTTCTACTGCTTTATTTGTTTTCATTTTATTCCTTAATAGAAAAAAAATTACTGTTAGCTTACTTTAAAAAAACTACTGTTAGCTTACTTTAAAAAAAACTACTGTTAGCTTACTTAAATCAACTTAAATATAGTTCTACTGCTTTATTTGTTTTCATTTGATCCCTTAAGAGAAAAAAAACTACTGTTAGCTTACTTAAAAAAACTACTGTTAGCTTACTTAAAAAAACTACTATTAGCTTACTTTAAAAAAACTACTCTTAGCTTACTTAAATCAACTTAAATATATTTCTACTGCTTTATTTGTTTTCATTTTATCCCTTAAGAGAAAAAAAAAATACTGTTAGCTTACTTAAAAAACTACTGTTAGCTTACTTAAAAAACTACTATTAGCTTACTTTAAAAAAACTACTGTTAGCTTACTTAAATCAACTTAAATATATTTCTACTGCTTTATTTGTTTTCATTTGATCCCTTAAGAAAAAAAAAACTACTGTTAGCTTACTTAAATCAACTTAAATATATTTCTACTGCTTTATTTGTTTGCATTTGATCCCTTAAGAGAGAAAAAACTACTGTTAGCTTACTTAAAAAAACTACTGTTAGCTTACTTGAATCAACTTAAATATATTTCTTCTGCTTTATTTGTTTTCATTTGATCCCTTAAGAGAAAAAACCCCAATAGGAATCTGATATGCAATAAATCAAGATTAGCTTCCCTGCTGGATGCTAACTCAAGGGATGGATGTCAAAATGAATAGTTACACCCCAAGCAACAATACAACTTTTAAACATGGCGGACATGTTTAAACGTTCAACCACACGCCGCTAAGAAGCTAATTAGCGCTGACCGCCATTAGCTTCCTGCATCAAAGCCGACATGTTTCCATCAATGTTGTTGGACGCACAATGTCACACGTAACCGACGGCAACCACCCGCTACACAACTAGCAACATTTGTTGTTCTACTTTCATGCACAACATGTAACATTAGCACACCACACCAACACTTTAGGGAGCTCAGCCATGCCATCCACAGGCTAATCTAGCTAAATGCTAACCTTACACAGGCTAATGTAGCTGAATGCTAACCCTAAAGCTGTTTAACATCCACATGCTAATGTAGATGAATGCTAGCTTACTTAAAATTGTTAGCATCCATATGCTAATCTAGCTAAATGCTATCGCGAGAGCTGTTTAACATGCTACCCTCATGCTTACGTAGCTAAGTGCTAACCCAACTAACAACTGTTAGCATCCATATGCTAATGTAGCTAAATGCTGATTCTACAGATGTTTGCCTTTACATGTTAATGTAGAAAAACACTAACTCTAGCTGTTTAACATTTATATGCTGATGTCGTTAAGTACTCCAAACTCCACATGATAAAGGAGCTAAATGGAAACCCATTTTGTAACGGTTAACCACACGTTAGACGAGCTAAATGCTTAGCCGAGCTATAACTGTTGGCATCTACATGTTAAGGTAGCTAAATGCTAATCCTACAACTGTTAAACATCCACATGCTAATATGACTAAATGCTAACCATACAGCTATTTAACATGTTAAGTAGCTAAATGCTAATTCTACATATGTTTAACATTACATGCTAATGTAGGAAAATACTAACTCTGTAGCTGTTTAACATCTGTATGCTAATTACTAAACGCTAACCCTACAGTTATTCAACATGTTTAGTCGCTAAATGCTAATTCCACAGCTGTTCAACATTACATCCTAATGTAGCTAAGTAGTTACAACTGTTAGCGTCCACATTTCACATGCTAATGTGACTAAACGCTAACCTTACAGCTATTTAACATGTTTAATAGCTAAATGCTATATCTACAGATGTTTAACGTTACATGCTAATGCAGAAAAATACTAACTCTATAGCCGTTTAACATCCCTATGCTAATGACTAAGCGCTTACCCTACAGTTATTTAACATGCTAAGTAGCTAAATGCTAATTCTACATATGTTTAACATTACATGTTAATGTAGGAAAATATTAACTCTATCGCTATTTAACATCTGTATGCTAATGACTAAGCGCTAGCACTATAGTTATTTAACATGCTAAGTAGCTAAATGCTATCTCTACAGCTGTTTAACATTACATCCTAATGTAGCTAAGTAGTTACAGCTGTTAGCGTCCACATTCCACATGCTAATGTGTCTAAACGCTAACCTTACAGCTATTTAACATGTTAAGTAGCTAAATGCTAATTCTACAAATCTTTAACATTATATGCTAATGTAGGAAAATACTAACTCTATTGCCGTTTAAACATCTGCATGCTAATGACTAAGCGCTAACACGACAGTTATTTAACATGCTTAGTAGCTAAATGCTAATTCTACATATGATTAACATTACATGCTAATGTAGAAAAACGCAAACTCTATAGCCGTTTAACATTTATATGCTGATGACTACAACGCTAACACTACAGTTATTTAACATGCTAAGTAGCTAAATGATAATCTACATATGTTTAACATTACATGCTAATGTAGCTAAGCAGTTACAACTGTTAGCGTCCACATTCCACATGCTAATGTGTCTAAACGCTAACCTTACAGCTATTTAACATGTCAAGTAGCTAAATGCTAATTCGACAAATGTTTAACATTATATGCTAATGTAGGAAAATACTAACTCTATTGCCGTTTAAACATCTGTATGCTAATGACTAAGCGCTAACACTACAGTTATTTAACATGCTTAGTAGCTAAATGCTAATCCTACATATGTTTAACGTTACATGCTAATGTAGAAAAACGCAAACTCTATAGCCGTTTAATATTCATATGCTGATGACTACACGCTAACACTACAGTTATTTAACATGCTAAGTAGCTAAATGCTAACCTACATATGTTTAACATTACATGTTAATGTAGCTAAGTAGTTACAACTGTTCGCGTCCACATTCCACATGCTAATGTGTCTAAACGCTAACCTTACAGCTATTTAACATGTTAAGTAGCTAAATGCTAATTCTACAAATGTTTAACATTATATGCTAATGTAGGAAAATACTAACTCTATTGCCGTTTAAACATCTGTATGCTAATGACTAAGAGCTAACACTACAGTTATTTAACATGCTTAGTAGCTAAATGCTAATTCTACATATGTTTAACATTACATGCTAATGTAGAAAAACGCAAACTCTATAGCCATTTAACATTCATATGCTGATGACTACCACACTAACACTACAGTTATTTAACATGCTAAGTAGCTAAATGCTAATCTACATATGTTTAACATTACATGCTAATGTAGCTAAGCAGTTACAACTGTTCGCGTCCACATTCCACATGCTAATGTATCTAAACGCTAACCTTATAGCTATTTAACATGTTACGTAGCTAAATGCTAATTCTACAAATGTTTAACATTATATGCTAATGTAGGAAAATACTAACTCTATTGCCGTTTAAACATCTGTATGCTAATGACTAAGCGCTAACACTACAGTTATTTAACATGCTTAGTAGCTAAATGCTAATTCTACATATGTTTAACATTACATGCTAATGCAGAAAAACGCAAACTCTATAGCCGTTTAACATTCATATGCTGATGACTACACGCTAACACTACAGTTATTTAACATGCTAAGTAGCTAAATGCTAATCTATATATGTTTAACGTTACATGCTAATGTAGAAAAACGCAAACTCTATAGCCGTTTAACATTCATATGCTGATGACTACACGCTAACACTACAGTTATTTAACATGCTAAGTAGCTAAATGCTAATCTACATATGTTTAACATTACATGCTAATGTAGGAAAATACTAACTCTATTGCCGTTTAAACATCTGTATGCTAATGACTAAGCGCTAACACTACAGCTATTGAACATGTTAAGTAGCTAAATGCTAATTCTACATATGTTTAACATTACATGCTAATGACTAAGCGCTAACACTATAGCTATTGAACATGTTAAGTAGCTAAATGCTAATTCTACGGCTGTTTAACATTACATGCTAACGTAGCTAAGTACTTACAACTGTTAGCATTCACATTCCACATGCTAGTATAGCTATATGCAAACAACTGCTAGCATCTACATGCTAACGTAGCTAAATGCCATCCCTACTTACAACTGTTAGCATTCACTTGCTAAGGTAGCTAAATACTGTTAGCATTCACTTGCTAAGGTAGCTAAATACTGTTAGCATTCACTTGCTAAGGTAGCTAAATACCGTTAGCATCCACATGCTAAGGTAGCTAAATAATGTTAGCATTCACTTGCTAAGGTAGCTAAATACTGTTAGCATCCACATGCTAAGGTAGCTAAACTTGCTAAAGTAGCTAAATACAGTTAGCATCCACATGCTAATAATAATAAAGCTCTGCGCTGGCTAAAAAGAGGTTGAAACCGAAATGAAGGACTGGCTAATTGCTGGAAAGCGAGCGGTTTGACCTGAAGAGAAGGAGGAGTTAATAAGTATGATCTTCTCTCTGGTGTGGAGGTGTGGAGGTGTGGACAGACAGAAGCAGAGCGGAGGACAGACAGCCAGAAGAGAAGAAGGAGGAGGAAGAGAAGGAAGAGGCGGACGTACCGTCTGGAGCTTCACTCAAAGCCTTTCCGGTCATTTCTCTCTCGCCCACGATCCAAACGTACCCAGAGCCCGTCATGTTGAGATGTCGGGCCGCCTTGTAGACGCCCGCCGCTTCGTCCTCGCTGGCGGCACACAAACACACCTCGTCGTTAGCCGCCAGCGAGCTAATAGGGTTACCTACAGCCGTGGTCAAAAGTTGTAAAGGACATCATGTCATGGCGGTCTGGACTTTCACTGCAAAAACTAAGTAAGATGAAATACCTCAAATAAGGCTGATATTTGCTTATTTTCTGTCTGCAAAAAGTCAGTGTTCAAAAACAAGGGAAAAAAATACAAAAATGAGGGGTATTTTATTTGAACTAAGCAAAATTATCTGCCAATAGAACAAGAAAATTTGGCTTGTCAAGACTTTCCAAAACAAGTCAAATGACAATGAACCCAAAAATAGCTTCAAATAAGTACATACAGGTACTTATTTTAGAGCTTGAAGTGCTCTAAAACCTGCTGGTAGACGGCTGCGTTGACCCTGGATCTCAGGAAACAGAGTGGACCGACACCAGCAGATGACATGGCACCCCAAACCATCACTGATGGTGGAAACTTTACACTAGACTTCAGGCAACGTGGATCCTGTGCCTCTCCTGTCTTCCTCCAGACTCTGGGACCTCGATTTCCAAAGGAAATGCAAAATTTGCATGGTTGGGTGATGGTTTGGGGTGCCATGTCATCTGCTGGTGTCTTCCCAACGTGTCCTGGGTCTTCCCCGTGGCCTCCTACCGGTTGGACGTACCCTAAACACCTCCCTAGGGAGGCGTTCGGGTGGCATCCTGACCAGATGCCCGAACCACCTCATCTGGCTCCTCTCCATGTGGAGGAGCAGCGGCTTTACTTTGAGCTCCCCCCGGATGACAGAGCTTCTCACCCTATCTCTAAGGGAGAGACCCACCACCCGGCGGAGGAAACTCATTTGTACCCGCGATCTTGTTTTATCGGTCATAGCCCAAAGCTCATGACCATAGGTGAGGATGGGAATGTAGATAGACCGGTAAATTGAGAGCTTTGCCTTCCGGCTCAGCTCCTTATTCACCACAACGGATCGATACAGCGTCCGCATTACTGAAGACGCCGCACCGATCCGCCTGTCGATCTCACGATCCACTCTTCCCTCACTCGTGAACAAGACTCCGAGGTACTTGAACTCCTCCACTTGGGGCAAGATCTCCTCCCCAACCCGGAGATGGCACTCCACCCTTTTCCGGGCGAGAACCATGGACTCGGACTTGGAGGTGCTGATTCTCATCCCAGTCGCTTCACACTCGGCTGCGAACCGATCCAGCGAGAGCTGAAGATCCTGGCCAGATGAAGCCATCAGGACCACATCATCTGCAAATAGCAGAGACCTAATCCTGCAGCCACCAAACCAGATACCCTCAACGCCCTGACTGTGCCTAGAAATTCTGTCCATAAAGGTTATGAACAGAATCGGTGACAAAGGGCAGCCTTGGCGGAGTCCAACCCTCACTGGAAACGTGTCCGACTTACTGCCGGCAATGCGGACCAAGCTCTGACACTGATCATACAGGGAGCGAACAGCCACAATAAGACAGTCCGTTAGCCCATACTCTCTGAGCACTCCCCACAGGACTTCCCGAGGGACACGGTCGAATGCCTTCTCCAAGTCCACAAAGCACATGTAGACTGGTTGGGCAAACTCCCATGCACCCTCAAGGACCCTGCCGAGAGTATAGAGCTGGTCCACAGTTCCACGACCAGGACGAAAACCACACTGTTCCTCCTGAATCCGAGGTTCGACTATCCGGCGTAGCCTCCTCTCCAGTACACCTGAATAGACTTTACCGGGAAGGCTGAGGAGTGTGATCCCACGATAGTTGGAACACACCCTCCGGTTCCCCTTCTTAAAGAGAGGAACCACCACCCCGGTCTGCCAATCCAGAGGTACCGCCCCCGATGTCCACGCGATGTTGCAGAGTCTTGTCAACCAAGGCAGCCCCACAACATCCAGAGCCTTTTTGTGGTCAAAAAGTCAAGCAGAAGCTTGCCAGAAGCTTCTGGTTACCTCCAAAAATAAGAGTTGTAGAAATGATTGTAAAGTCAAGACAGCCATGACATGATGTTCTTTACAAGCGTATGTGGACTTTTGACCAGGACTGTAGCTCGCTGGCTGGCCAGGTGATGTGCGCCCACCTGGCAGAGAGGATGATGACCCGGGCCTCCAGGTCCTTGGCCTCCAGCAGCAGAGCCGTCAGGTTGGTGTCCTGGTTGAAGAGCAGGACCTTCTCGGCCTGGACGTCCCACACAGCACACATCATAGGACACATCGCGTTAGCTGGCGTACGCCCGCCCCTCCCGCCAACCACGCCCCCCCGACCATGCTCCCTCTTGCCCGAGTGGGGGGAGGCGGGACAAAAGTGGCACATGCAAGAGTCCAATCAACCAATCAGGGACGTGCATGTTGAGAGAGCGCTGATGCAACCGCAAATCAAAGAAAAGTCAAGAGTGGCGGGAAGTGGGGCAGAGGAGTAGGGGGCGGGGCTCCCGCCTAGCGGGCGGCGTCCATCAGACCCGGCGACCCGGCCCCCCCGCATGCAGCCCTCACGTGGGGGTGTGGTCTGTCCTTTTGCTAACATTCCCACGAGTCATGACAAAAGAAAAGGAAGATGGCGGCCACCATCTTGGATCTGAGTGGGCGGGGCCTGGCTTCCCCGGTTGGGCGGCGTGCACCGTGGTCGCGGCCATGCAACGTTTTTGATATACCTTTGGCGTTCTCCTGAAGTCAAAGTTGTGTTGGTCCACGTTTTCATAGTTCCTGATTTTAGTCTGATGATGGTCATGTGACACAGAGACAGAACGACACAACAGTCAGAGAACAACAAACAACCCTGCAAACACAGCACTGAGCCTGGCTCCGCCCACCCGACTGGCTCTGCCGCGTGAGCCTCTCAAGCGCCGCTTCAGTTAGCGTTTAGTCATCAGCATATAAATGTTAAACGGCGATAGAGTTAGCGTTTTTCTACGTTAGCATGTAATGTTAAACATCTGTAGGATTAGCATTTAGCTACTTAGCATGTTAAATAACTGTAGTGTTAGCGTTTAGTCATCAGCATATAAATGTTAAACAGCTATAGAGTTAGCGTTTTTCCACATTAGCATGTAATGTGAAACATCTGTAGAATTAGCATTTAGCTACTTAACATGTTGAATAACTGTAGTGTTAGCGTTTAGTCATCAGCATATAAATGTTAAACAGTTATAGAGTTAGCGTTTTTCCACGTTAGCATGTAATGTGAAACATCTGTAGAATTAGCATTTAGCTACTTAACATGTTGAATAACTGTAGTGTTAGCGTTTAGTCATCAGCATCTAAATGTTAAACAGCTATAGAGTTAGCGTGTTTCCACATTAGCATGTAATGTTAAACATCTGTAGGACTAGCATTTAGCTACTTAGCATGTTAAATAACTGTAGTGTTAGCGTTTAGTCATCAGCATATAAATGTTTAAACGACTATAGAGTTAGCATTTTTATACATTAGCATGTAATGTTAAACATCTGTAGAATTAGCATTTAGCTACGTAGCATGTTAAATAACTGTAGTGTTAGCGTTTAGTCATCAGCATATAAATGTTAAACAGCTATAGAGTTAGCGTTTTTCCACATTAGCATGTAATGTTAAACATCTGTAGACTTAGCATTTAGCTACTTAACATGTTAAATAACTGTAGTGTTAGCGTTTAGTCATCAGCATATAAATGTTAAACGGCTATAGAGTTAGCATTTTTCTACATTAGCATGTAATGTTAAACATCTGTAGAATTAACATTTAGCTACTTAACATGTTAAATAACTGTAGTGTTAGCGTTTAGTCATCAGCATATAAATGTTAAACGGCTATAGAGTTAGCATTTTTCTACATTAGCATGTAATGTTAAACATCTGTACAATTAACATTTAGCTACTTAGCATGTTAAATAACTGTAATGTTAGCGTTTAGTCATCAGCATATAAATGTTAAACGGCTATAGAGTTAGCGTTTTTCTACATTAGCATGTAATGTTAAACATCTGTACAATTAACATTTACCTACTTAACATGTTAAATAACTGTAATGTTAGCGTTTAGTCATCAGCATATAAATGTTAAACAGCTATAGAGTTAGCGTTTTTCCACATTAGCATGTAATGTTAAACATCTGTAAAACTAGCATTTAGCTACTTAGCATGTTAAATAACTGTAGTGTTAGCGTTTAGTCATCAGCATATAAATGTTTAAACGGCTATAGAGTTAGCGTTTTTCTACGTTAGCATGTAATGTTAAACATCTGTAGAATTAGCATTTAGCTACTTAACATGTTAAATAACTGTAGTGTTAGCGTTTAGTCATCAGCATATAAATGTTAAACAGCTATAGAGTTAGCATTTTTCCACATTAGCATGTAATGTGAAACATCTGTAGAATTAGCATTTAGCTACTCATAATGTTAAATAACTATAGTGTTAGCGTTTAGTCATCAGCATATAAATGTTAAACAGCTATAGAGTTAGCGTTTTTCGAACATTAACATGTAATGTTAAACATCTGTAGAATTAGCATTTAGCTACTTAGTATGCTAAATAACTGTAGTGTTAGCGTTTAGTCATCAGTATATAAATGTTTAAACGGCTATAGAGTTAGCGTTTTCTACGTTAGCATGTAATGTTAAACATCTGTAGAACTAGCATTTAGCTACTTAGCATGTTAAATAACTGTAGTGTTAGCGTTTAGTCATTAGCATGTCATATTAAACATCTATAGACTTAGCATTTAGCTACTTAACATGTTAAATAGCTGTGAGGTTAGCTTTTAGCCACATTAACATTTGAAATGTGGGTGCTTACAGTTACTTAGCTACATTAGCATGTAATGTTAAACAGCTGTAGAGATAGCATTTAGTTACTTAGGATGTTAAATAGCTGTAGGGTTAGCATTTAGTCATTAGCACATAGATGCTAAACAGCTAAGAAGTTTGTATTTTAAACAAAGCTTGTGTTTATGACTTTGTTATTGTTATTATCTCAGCAGGTCTTTGTTTTCCTGCCAAGTCTGGATTTAAAAGTAGAACAGGAGGAGTTATATTTAGAGGCTTTTGTTGGAGTTAAAAGGAAAGAACAACAAAGAGAGCGATCAAATGTTCCCTAAATAGCATTTTGACTGTTAGCTAGCTAAGTGTGTTTTCTTGTCTTGTCGCTGACATTTGCCTTGCCTAGCTTACAGCTAAAGGTTGATTTAAGCTGCTAGCACCTTCACGATAAAATACATGAAATGTGAGTAGAAGCTGAGCTCATTAAATCTGAACCCTTCGTCTCTTAGCAGTTAGCGCACAGCTCGGGGAATGAATGTGAGCGAAGATAAAAGGTGCAGCGGGCCAGAAATAATGGCCAAGCGACAAGTACGCCAGGCGGTGGCCTACAAAGTGACTGTGACGCTAAGCTAGTGCGGCAGCGGCGTGTCCCATTAGTCCGCCTTTGTCTCTCATCAAATTTACACTCGCTCTTGCTTTGAATCGGACAAAACTACTTTGCTTTCCAACGCCAAACGTCACGGATCCACCAGTTAGCGCTTTAGCATGAAGTTGTTGAACTTTTTGTTAGCTCGCTTAGCATGTTGACTGCATTGTCCGCTGGCATGGCAGCATCATATAAGTATAGAGGAGGTAAGGTTGTCATTTTCCCTCATTCCTGTGAGAATCCTGCGTGTGACTGAAGCATGAAGGAGCGGGACTATCCAGGACTAGCTGCAGTGTGCTCAAACAACCACCAAGTAGCGCCTGCGAGCAGATAATACTCTATCATCTCTTCCTCTTTCGGACTTTTTTTTTTTTTTTTTAATCGATTTTTGAATATTATCATTCCATTTAGAAATGGGATGAATACCGTATTTTTTTGACTATACAGGTAAAAGCCAGTAAATTAGAATATTTTGAAAAACTTGATTTATTTCAGTAATTGCATTCAAAAGGTGTAACTTGTACATTATATTTATTCATTGCACACAGACTGATGCATTCAAATGTTTATTTCATTTAATTTTGATGATTTGAAGTGGCAACAAATGAAAATCCAAAATTCCGTGTGTCACAAAATTAGAATATTACTTAAGGCTAATACAAAAAAGGGATTTTTAGAAATGTTGGCCAACTGAAAAGTATGAAAATGAAAAATATGAGCATGTACAATACTCAATACTTGGTTGGAGCTCCTTTTGCCTCAATTACTGCGTTAATGCGGCGTGGCATGGAGTCGATGAGTTTCTGGCACTGCTCAGGTGTTATGAGAGCCCAGGTTGCTCTGATAGTGGCCTTCAACTCTTCTGCGTTTTTGGGTCTGGCATTCTGCATCTTCCTTTTCACAGATTTTCTATGGGGCTAAGGTCAGGGGAGTTGGCGGGCCAATTTAGAACAGAAATACCATGGTCCGTAAACCAGGCACGGGTAGATTTTGCGCTGTGTGCAGGCGCCAAGTCCTGTTGGAACTTGAAATCTCCATCTCCATAGAGCAGGTCAGCAGCAGGAAGCATGAAGTGCTCTAAAACTTGCTGGTAGACGGCTGCGTTGACCCTGGATCTCAGGAAACAGAGTGGACCGACACCAGCAGATGACATGGCACCCCAAACCATCACTGATGGTGGAAACTTTACACTAGACTTCAGGCAACGTGGATCCTGTGCCTCTCCTGTCTTCCTCCAGACTCTGGGACCTCGATTTCCAAAGGAAATGCAAAATTTGCATGGTTGGGTGATGGTTTGGGGTGCCATGTCATCTGCTGGTGAGAGATTGTATAGCATGTTCTATATGTTATAGTTATTTGAATGACTCTTACCATAATATGTTACGTTAACATACCAGTTGCTTATTTATGCCTCATATAACGTACACTTATTCAGCCTGTTGTTCACTATTCTTTATTTATTAGGGCCCGCATGGCCCATTGCATAAGGACTCCCAAAGGGAGTCCTTATGCAATGGGCCATGCGGGCCCTAATAAATTTGTAAGGTTTTATTATTATTATTCTCCCGCAACTTTGCACTGTAATTTGACCCCCTTAACATACTTCAAAACTCACCAAATTTTACACACACATCAGTAATATACGGCATAACTTTTTATCAAAAAACCAAACCGCAAAACAATTGCGCTCTAGCGCCCCCTAGGAAGAAAAAAAAACTAGACTGCCTGTAACTCCCACTAGAAAGGTCGGAGAGACATAAAACAAAAACCTCTATGTAGGTCTGACTTAGACCTAGTTCTCATAATTTTACATCCTCGGGCTAAAATCAACAGAAAGTTGGCAATTCCCCCTTCAAGACAAAAAAGTACTAAAAACAGTCACTTTTGCCTCTTTGAGCTCTAAATTGACCCCCTTAACATGCTTCAAAACTCACCAAACTGAACACACACATCAGGACTGGCTAAAACTGTGATCTAATGAAAAAACCTAACCCCAAATCTAAAAATTGTGCTCTACCGCAATTTTTTTATAAAACGCAGAAAAAACTGCTCCTCGGAAGACAAAAAATGACAAAACTGCCTGTAACTCCCACTGGGAAAGTCGGAGAGACATGAAACAAAAAAATCTATGTAGGTCTCACTTAGACCTACATTTCATAGATTGACAACCCCCAGCAAAAATCAACAGGAAGTTTGCTATTCCCTCTTAAAAACAAATTGTTTGTAAAAACCGGTCACCTTCCTTCAAAAACTATCTCCTCTGAGCGCGTTTGTCGTTTCGGCTTCAAACTAACACAGGAGAGAGATTGAGCCCTTGTGATTACAACGACAGAAGCGCTTTTTTTCTAACTGCTCCGGTTTTTATTTTATGAGCCTTCAAAGAACCGCTGCGCTGATGCTGCTGCGCTGCTGTTTTTTTAAGATGGCTGCTTAAAAGCAGGAAGCACCAACGTGCCCACACAATGCAGACAAGGTAGGTACACTAGACAAAAGTCTTGGGACACTTCAGACTAAACGTAGACAAAAGTATTGGGACACTTAGGACTAGCACCTGCCAAATACGCGGGCCCGACCAATGCTGCTTGCAGCTTTAATTTTAAATTGCCTTTCAAATGTCTATTCTTGGTGTTGGCTTTTATCAAATACATTTCCCCAAAAAATGCGACTTATACTCCAGTGCGACTTATATATGTTTTTTTTCCTTCTTTGTTATGCATTTTCGGCCGGTGCGACTTATACTCCGAAAACTACGGTAAGAATTGCGATTCGGACATGAATCGATTTTTTTCTGCACCCCTAACTAGTAGTATAAATAATCATAGTAATAGTGATAATATTAGTAAAAAATGTTTTGAATTAATTAATAAATTGTGATGATGATTTTTTTTTAAATAATGTGTCTAAAATGATGAATTATAAATAATTATACATAATACAATCCTGATGTATAAAAATCAAGATTTGGACGCGGATCGATTTTTTTGTGCATCACTAACTGCTAGTATGAATAATGATAGTAATAGTAATAATAATAAAAAAAAGTATTATATTTTTTAAATGGATTTTTGAAAATGATTAGTCGATTTAGAATCACGAAGAATAAGAATTTGTATGTTAATAAAAAATCTTTGCGCATCCCTAACGAGTAATATAAATATTTATAATAATAGTGATAATTGTGTTAAAAAATATTTTTTTTAAATGATAATTTTTTTATTTTTTTTTAGATTTTTGAAAATTGTGAATAGACTTAGAATCGGGATGAATAAGAATCATGATTCGGACATTAATCGATTTTTTTGTGCACCCCTAATTAGTAGTATGAAAAATTCTAGTAACAGTGGTAATAGTTTAAAAAAAAAAAAAATATATATAATTTTTTTTAATCGATTTTTGAAAATTATGACTCAAATTTAGAATCGGAATAAATAAGAATTGTAATTCGGACATTAATCGATTTTTTGTGTGCACCCCTAATTAGTAGCATGAATTAATTATAGTAATAATTGTGAATAAAATAAATAAATAAAAGATTATTATTCTTTTTTTAAATCGATATTTTAAATGATGACTCGATTTAGAATCACGAAGAATAATAATTGCGTTTTGGACGTTAATCGATTTTTTTTTCCGCGCATCTTTAATTAGTAGTATAAATATTTATAGTAATAGTGATTATTGTGTTAAAAAAGAAAAAAGAAAAAAAAAAAAGATTATTTTAATTTTTTTTTATTTTTGAAAATGATTAATAGATTTAGAATCGGGATGAATAAGAATTGTGATTCGGACATTAATAAAAAATGTTGTGCACTACTAATTAGTAGTTGGAACACTTATACTAATAGTGCTAATAGTTGTACATTTAAAAAAAAACATTATTATTCTTTTTTTTTAATCGACTTTTGAAAATTATGAATCGAATTTAGAATTGGAATAAATAAGAATCGTAATCCGGACATTCATCAATTTTTTTATACATCCCTAACTAGTACTATGAATAATTATAGTAATAGTGATAATAGTAGTAGAACAATTGAAATAAAATAAAATAAAAAATATTATTATATTTTTTAAATAGATTTTTGAAAATGATGAATCGATTTAGAATCACGAAGAATAAGAATTCGGATGTTAATCGATTTTTTTTGCGCATCCCTAACTAGTAGTATAAATAATTATAGTAATATTGATAATTGTGTTAAAAAAATAAAAAAATAATAATGATTTATTTAAAAAAAAAAAATCGATTTTTTAAAATGATGAATAGATGCAGAATTGGGATGAATAAGAATTGTGATTTGGACGTTAATCAATTTTTTTTGGTGCACCCCTAATTAGTAGTGTGAATAATTATAGTAGTAGTGATAACAGTAGTAGAACTATTTAAATAAATAAAAATAAAAATATTATCATATTTTTTAAATAGATCTTTGAAAATGATGAATTGATTTAGAATCACGAAGAAGAAGAATTCCGACGTTAATTGATTTTTTTTGTGTATACCTAACTAGTAGTATAAATATTCATAGTAATTGTGATAATTGTGTTAATTTTTTTTTTTTAATTTTAAATATATGATTTTTTTTTTAATCAATTTTAGAAAATGATTAATCGAATATAGAATTGGGATGAATAAGAATCGTGATTCGGACATTAATCGATTTTTTTTGTGCACCCCTAATTAGTAGTATTATAGTAATAATGGTAATAGTTGTAAATGAATATTAAAAAAAAAAAAGAAAAGATTATTATTCTTTTTTTTTTAATCGATTTTTGAAAATTATTAATAGATTTAGAATCGAGATGAATAAGAATCGCAATTTGGTTGTTAATAAAAAAATGTTCGTGCATCCTTAACTAGTAGTATACATAATTACAGTAATAGTGACAATAGTAATAATTTTAAAAAAAATTATGATTTTTATTTATTGATTGATTTTTAAAAATGATGAATTGATTTAGAATCAGGATAAATAGGAATTGTGATTTGGACATTAATCGATTTTTTTGTGCACTCCTAGTTAGTAGTATGATTAATTATAGTAGTAGTGATAATTGTGTTAAAAATAACAAAATTATGATTTTTTTTTTTTTTAATTGATTTTTGAAAATGATTAATCGAATTTGGAATCGGGATGAATAAGAATTGTGATATTTTTTTTGTGCACCTCTAATTAGTAGTATGAATAATTATAGTAGTAGTGATAACAGTAGTAGAACCATTTAAATACAATTAAAAATACTATCATATTTTTTAAATAGATCTTTGAAAATGATGAATTGATTTAGAATCACGAAGAAGAAGAATTCCGACGTTAATTGATGTTTTTTGCGTATCCCTAACTAGTAGTATAAATATTCATAGTAATAGTGATAATTGTGTTAAAAAAAATTCTTAAATTTTAAATATATGATTTTTTTTTTTTTAATCGATTTTAGAAAATGATTAATCAAATATAGAATTGGGATAAATAAGAATCGTGATTTGGACATTAATCGATTTTTTTGTGCACCCCTAATTAGTAGTATTATAGTAATAATGGTAATAGTTGTAAATTAATATAAAAAAAAAAAAAAAAAGATTATTATTCTTCTTTTTTTTTATCGATTTTTGAAAATTATTAATAGATTTAGAATCGAGATGAATAAGAATCGCGATTTGGTTGTTAATTAAAAAAAAATCCGTTCATCCCTAACTAGTAGTATAAATAATTACAGTAATAGTGACAATAGTAATAATTTAAAAAAAATTATGATTTTTATTTATTGATTGATTTTTAAAAATTATGAATTGATTTAGAATCAGGATGAATAAGAATTGTGATTTGGACATTAATCGATTTTTTGTGCATCCCTAGTTAGTAGTATGAATAATTATAGTAGTAGTGATAATTGTGTTAAAAATAACAAAATTATGATTTTTTTTTTTTTAATTGATTTTTGAAAATGATTAATCGAATTTAGAATCGGGATGAATAAGAATTGTGATATTTTTTTTGTGCACCTCTAATTAGTAGTATGAATAATTATAGTAGTAGTGATAACAGTAGTAGAACCATTTAAATACAATTAAAAATACTATCATATTTTTTAAATAGATCTTTGAAAATGATGAATTGATTTAGAATCATGAAGAAGAAGAATTCTGACGTTAATTGATGTTTTTTGCGTATCCCTAACTAGTAGTATAAATATTCATAGTAATAGTGATAATTGTGTTAAAAAAAATTCTTAAATTTTAAATATATGATTTTTTTTTTTTAAATCGATTTTAGAAAATGATTAATCGAATATAGAATTGGGATAAATAAGAATCGTGATTCGGACATTAATCGATTTTTTTGTGCACCCCTAATTAGTAGTATGAATAATTATAGTAATAATGGTAACAGTTGTAAATGAATATTAAAAATAAAATAAAAAAAAGATTATTATTCTTTTTTTTTAATCTATTTTTGAAAATTATTAATAGATTTAGAATCGAGATGAAGAAGAACCGCGATTTGGTTGTTAATCAAATTTTTTTCCGTGCATCCCTAACTAGTAGTATAAATAATTACAGTAATAGTGACAATAGTAATAATTTTTTAAAAATTATGATTTTTATTTATTGATTGATTTCTAAAAATAGGATAAATAAGAATTGTGATTTGGACATTAATCGATTTTTTTGTGCACCCCTAGTTAGTAGTATGAATAATTATAGTAGTAGTGATAATTGTGTTAAAAATAACAAAATTATGATTTTTTTTTTTTTTATTGATTTTTGAAAATGATGAATTGAATTTAGAATCGGGATGAATAAGAATTGTGATATTTTTTTTGTGCACCTCTAATTAGTAGTATGAATAATTATAGTAGTAGTGATAACAGTAGTAGAACCATTTAAATACAATTAAAAATACTATCATATTTTTTAAATAGATCTTTGAAAATGATGAATTGATTTAGAATCACGAAGAAGAAGAATTCCGACGTTAATTAATGTTTTTTGCGTATCCCTAACTAGTAGTATAAATATTCATAGTAATAGTGATAATTGTGTTAAAAAAATTTCTTAAATTTTAAATATATGATTTTTTTTTTTTAAATCGATTTTAGAAAATGATTAATCGAATATAGAATTGGGATAAATAAGAATCGTGATTCGGACATTAATCGATTTTTTTGTGCACCCCTAATTAGTAGTATGAATAATTATAGTAATAATGGTAACAGTTGTAAATGAATATTAAAAAAAAATTAAAAAAAGATTATTATTCTTTTTTTTTAATCGATTTTTGAAAATTATTAATAGATTTAGAATCGAGATGAATAAGAATCGCGATTTGGTTGTTAATAAAAAAAAATTCCGTGCATCCCTAACTAGTAGTATAAATAATTACAGTAATAGTGACAATAGTAATAATTAAAACAATATATATGATTTTTATTTATTGATTGATTTAAAAAAAATTATGAATTGATTTAGAATCAGGATAAATAAGAATTGTGATTTGGACATTAATCGATTTTTTTGTGCACCCCTAGTTAGTAGTATGAATAATTATAGTAGTAGTGATAATTGTGTTAAAAATAACAAAATTATGATTTTTTTTTTTTTTAATTGATTTTTGAAAATGATGAATCGAATTTAGAATCGGGATGAATAAGAATTGTGATATTTTTTTGTGCACCTCTAATTAGTAGTATGGATAATTATAGTAATAGTGATAATATAAAAAAATAAAATAAAATAAAAGATTATTATTTGTATTTTTTCATCGATTTTTGAAAATGATGAATCGATTTAGAATTGGGATGAATAAGAATTGTGATTCGGACGTTAATCAATTTTTTTTGGTGCACCCCTAATTAGTAGTATGAATAATTATAGTAGTAGTGATACCAGTAGTAGAACCATTTAAATAAATACAAATAAAAATATTATCATATTTTTTAAATAGATCTTTGAAAATGATGAATTGATTTAGAATCACGAAGAAGAAGAATTCCGACGTTAATTTATGTTTTTTGCGTATCCCTAACTAGTAGTATAAATATTCATAGTAATAGTGATAATTGTGCTAAAAAAAATTCTTAAATTTTAAATATATGATTTTTTTTTTTTTTTAATCGATTTTAGAAAATGATTAATCGAATATAGAATTGGGATAAATAAGAATCGTGATTCGGACATTAATCGATTTTTTTGTGCACCCCTAATTAGTAGTATGAATAATTATAGTAATAATGGTAATAGTTGTAAATGAATATTAAAAAAAAAAAAAAAAAAGATTATTATGCTTTTTCTTTTATGGATTTTTGAAAATTATTAATAGATGTAGAATCGAGATGAATAAGAATCGCGATTTGGTTGTTAATCACATTTTTTTTGTGCATCCCTAACTAGTAGTATACATAATTACAGTAATAGTGACAATAGTAATAATTTAAAAAAATTTATGATTTTTATTTATTGATTGATTTAAAAAAATTATGAATTTATTTAGAATCAGGATAAATAAGAATTGTGATTTGGACATTAATCGATTTTTTTGTGCACCCCTAGTTAGTAGTATGAATAGTTATAGTAGTAGATAATTGTGTTAAAAATAACAAAATTATGATTTATTTATTTTTATTGATTTTTGAAAATGATGAATCGAATTTAGAATCGGGATGAATAAGAATTGTGATATTTTTTTTTGTGCACCTCTAATTAGTAGTATGGATAATTATAGTAATAGTGATAATATAAAAAAAATAAAATAAAATAAAAGATTATTATTTGTATTTTTTTCATCGATTTTTGAAAATGATGAATCGATTTAGAATCGGGATGAATAAGAATTGGCGTGTGACGCAACAGGCCGAAAGCGCCGCAGGGACGTTCCTGCTCGCCACAGCGTCCGACTGGAGCGCGGCGAAAGTCTTTGTTGGCGGGGAGCAGGAAGTGGTTGGCGATGGCGACGGAGTCACATGATGTTGACAAACAAAGAAAAGACCAAGCGGTGAAGACGAGGATGATGAGGATGAACTGGACCACTGTCTTTGTGAGGACAACTGTCGCCACGGCAACGCACTCGTCTCCTCTCTTGGAATGGACGTCCTCACAAAGAGAAGTGTGTGTGTGTGCGTGCGTGTGTGTGTGTGTGTGCGTGTGTGTGTGTGTGTGCGCGCTCACTTTGCTCTCCTTCTCCTCCAGCAGCGTCTCCAGCTTCTTCTGCGCGGCGCGTCCTTCGTGGTCGTCGCTGACGATGAGGATGATGTGGTTCCAGCGGAACTCCCTCATCAGGTCGAACCAGACGTTGGCCTGGTGCGAGTACGGCGGCACGGTGCGCAGGAAGGACAGGTGGATGCTCTGAGGGACGGCAGGCGTCACGTGAGCACGCCGCCGCAAGATGGCCGACACTCACCTTGTCGGAGTAGATGGACATGCGCGTGGTCAGGCCCACCACGGGGATGCGGTAGAAGCCCGCCGTGTAGGAGACGGGCGTGGGCGTCAGGTGGTCGTTGGACTGCGGCGGGTGGCTCACCAAGATGGCGTACACCTGCAGCACGGGAAGAGCGCCATCGTTGACGCGCGCGCGGGTTTAATCCCGCACGGGCGGATTAACGGCGTGCTAATCTAACGGGCGCCATGTTGGCCCCTTTTGGTCACCTGGTTGTAGATGAGGTCCTCGCAGACAGACAGCGCCATCTGGATGGCGTTGGGCTTGTGCGTGACGGAGATGGCGTTCATCTTGAACTTGTCGCGGCCGTAGACGGCGTTGGCGTGGCTGACGGCGTCCTTGAACACCTGCTCGTAGCGCTTCTGGCTCAGCACGGCGCCCACGTTGACCTGCCGCGGCTCGCAGCCACACAGCGCCACCGAGCTGCAGTGCAGCACCGCCAGCAGCAGCGTGCAGCGCACCTCCACTGGGGGGCGACACCACGTGACGTCATCGCTCACGCAACAATAAAAGCTGGGACTTACTCTTTCGGACGCTGCTTCCAAAATAAGAGTCGTCGTTGGGCGTGACGTCACAGGCTGAGATGGGCGCCCTGTCGTCATCCACTTGGAGAAGCTTCTTTTTCTCTTCCTGCCGCGCGTCCGCGTCCTGTTGACTCCCGCGCTGTTGGCTGCACGCGACAACCACACGGACGTCAGTCGCGTCCGACACGCACGCACACACACACACACACACACACACACACGCACACACGCACACGCACTCACCTTTGTTTACCTCTCCTCCGGTCTGCGTGTGCGCGTCCGCGCCAAATGACCTGATGATGCTGGCGAGCTCGCGCCTGTCCTTGATACTCACGCGCGCTCCCGAGGCGGAGGACAGGAGGCGCGCGGGCGCGGCGACCGCGAGCACGAGCCGATCCCGCTCTGCTTGTTGTGAGTTAATGAAGCGAAGACGCGCACACGCGGTCACGCACATGCGCACACACTCGCTGGCCACTTCATTAGGCACGGGCGCGCGCGCGCGCACATTCAACAGCTGTTTCTAATAATGTGTGTTTGTGTCCGGTAGAGACGTGACACGTGACACGAATGTTGACATGTTCACGTCCGTGTTTACAAGCGGAAACAAACACCCTGGCTCTGTTACCATGGTGATGGTCGCCTCATATAGCCTGTAATTGCTCGTACGTGTCAGTCAAAGATCATGTGACCTGATTGACATGACTTCTGACAATAGGTGTGTCCTGCTGTGTGACGTCATCACACCAGCAGACACATGACCTCAATGTCGGCCACCCGTGCACGTGAGTGTCGGGTGGGGGAGGGGCAGGCCACCACTACTAACAAGTGATGGATCAGTCCATCCATCATCCATCCACCCATCCACCCATCTATCATCCATCCATCATCCATCCATCATCCATCCATCATCCAGCTATCATCCATATATCCATACATCATCCAGCTATCATCCATCCATCATCCATCCATCATCCAGCCATCATACATCCATCCATCATCCAGCCATCATACATCCATCCATCATCCAGCCATCATACATCCATCCATCATCCAGCCATCATACATCCATCCATCATCCGTCCAGCATTCAGCCATATATCCATCCATCCATCATTTATCCATCCATCCATCCATCCATCATCCATATATCCATACATCCATCATACATCCTCCATCATCCATCATCCATCCACCCATCATCCATATATCCATCCATCATCCAGCCATATATCCATCCATCCATCATTTATCCATCGATCCATCCATCCATCATCCATATATCCATACATCATCCATCCATCCATATATTTATCCATCATCCATCAATCCATTCATCATCTATCCATCATATATCCATCCATATATCCAGCCATCATCCATCCATCCATCATCCATCCATCCATATATCCATATATCCATCCATCATCCAGCCATATATCCATCCATCTATCATTTATCCATACATCCATACATCCATCCATCATCCAGCCATATATCCATCCATCACCCATATATCCATACATCCATCATCCATCATCCATCCACCCATCATCCATATATCCATCCATCACCCATCCATCCATCATGCATCCATCATCCATCCATCCATCCATCCATCCATCATCCATCCATCCATATATTTATCCATCATCCATCGATCCATTCATCATCTATCCATCATATATCCATCCATATATCCAGCCATCATCCATCCATCCATCATCCATCCATCCATATATCCATATATCCATCCATCATCCAGCCATATATCCATCCATCCATCATTTATCCATACATCCATACATCCATCCATCATCCAGCCATATATCCATCCATCACCCATATATCCATACATCCATCATCCATCATCCATCCACTCATCATCCATATATCCATCCATCACCCATCCATCCATCATGCATCCATCATCCATCCATCCATACATCATCCATCCATCCATATATTTATCCATCATCCATCAATCCATTCATCATCTATCCATCATATATCCATCCATATATCCAGCCATCATCCATCCATCCATATATCCATATATCCATCCATCATCCAGCCATATATCCATCCATCCATCATTTATCCGTACATCCATACATCCATCCATCATCCAGCCATATATCCATCCATCCATCATTTATCCGTACATCCATACATCCATCCATCATCCAGCCATATATCCATCCATCATCCATATATCCATACATCCATCATCCATCATCCATCCACCCATCATCCATATATCCATCCATCACCCATCCATCCATCATGCATCCATCATCCATTCATCCATACATCATCCATCCATCCATATATTTATCCATCATCCATCGATCCATTCATCATCTATCCATCATATATCCATCCATATATCCAGCCATCATCCATCCATCATCCATCCATCCATATATCCATATATCCATCCATCATCCAGCCATATATCCATCCATCTATCATTTATCCATACATCCATCCATCATCCATCCATATATCCATCCATCATCCATATATCCATACATCCATCATCCATCATCCATCATCCATCATCCATCACCCATCCATCATCCATCCATCCATCCATCCATCCATATATCCATCCATCATCCATCCATCCATCATCCATATATCCATCCATCATCCATATATCCATCCATGTATCCATCCATCATCCATCCATCCATCGTCCATCCATCCATCCATCCATCCATCCATCCATATATTTATCCATCATCCATTCATCATCTATTCATCATCCATCCGTCCATCATCTATCCATTCATCCATCATCCCTCCATCCATATATTCATCCATCATCCATCCATTATCCATCCATCATCCATCCATCCATCCATTTATATATAGCACATATCCTCATTAGTGTCATGTCTGTTCATGTTTTTGTTTGGCTTTGTTCTGTTTGGTTTTTGGACTCTTTTTAGTTCCTGTTTACGCTCTCTTGTTTGGTCACCGTAGCAACCCACTAGTGTCACGTTTGGACTCACACACCTGTGTTAATCATGATCACTACTATTTAAGCCTGTCACTTTCTGTTGGTCGTCCTGGCGACATTACCTCTGTTGCTTCTGTTACTAGACTCATGCTACCCTTGTTATTCCAATGATCACGTGTCCATGCCATTGTTCCATGCTTGTTCCAAGTAAGTTTGGTTTATTCTTGTCACAGTAAGTGTTTTCGTTCTCATGTCCATAGTTTTTGCCCAAGTGCTAGTTTTTGTTTCATAGTCAAGTTTTATCTCCGCCCTGTGCGCGCCTTTTGTTTGTACCCTTTTGTTTGTACTTTGTTAGAATAAATATGTCCTTACCTTCACGCCATGTCCGCTCCAACTTTTATTGCATCTCGGGAAAACACGCCCCAAAGTCCACGTGATGACAATTAGAGGTATATTTAATTCATGTTCACAACATATATGTCTTAAATAGCAATAATTCAAATATATTTGACTATTAAGTATTAATATTCAGTGTCTGCATGAAATAAACATTAAATATATTTGACTATTAAGTATTAATATTCAGTGTCTCTGCATGAAATAAACAACATATTATTTCATGATATTTGCTGTCTCTTTCATGTTTAATTTGCTATTATTCAATTAATATTCACAGTTTTTTGTGTCTTGAATAAATATTTAACTCAGAGTTTTTAAACCTAATATTCACACATTTATTCAAGCTATTTTTAATATAATTTATTCAATATTCACTGTTTCTTTCTGTCTCAGACATTTATTTTAATATTATTTAATTATTATTATTCACCGTGTCTGCCTAAAATAGAGATTTAATCCAGAGTAATTTTTATAATATTTGAATAATATTCAAATGTTTTCCATCTGTCATAGAAATGTAATTCAAAATGATTTTAATTATAATTATTAAAATTATAATTTAAATTGTAATTATAATTTTAATATAATTTAAAATTATAATGATATTCGCTGTCTCATTTTGTCTTAGATAAAGTTGTCTTAATATCATTTAACTATTATTCACGGTCTTTTTAGTCTTAAATAAAGATTTATTGAAGTTATTTTTAATATTATTTAATTAATAGTCACCGTCTAATTCTGTCTTAGACATTTAATTCAGTTATTTTAATATTATTTAATTCATGTTTACAACCTTTATTTAACCAGATAAGAACCCCATTGAGATGAAGATCTCTTTCACAAGGTGACCTGGGCTAGAGGTCAACAGCACAAGTCACAGAGCACTTTCAGAGAAGTAATATGTTAAAACATACATTTAAAAATGCATAAAAGAGAACTTAAAACAATAAAGATTTACACCTTTTAAAATCACAGGCACTGTGCAAACGTTTCTCGCTGTCTGTCCCTCAGGATAGAACAGAAGGCTCCAAATGGAAGTACAAACCCCAAAAGCAGTGAAGTTGTGTAAATGGTCAATAAAAAGAGAATATAACAAATCCTTTTCAACTTATATTCAATTGAATAGACTGCAAAGACAAGATATTTCATGTTCACACTGACAAACTTGAACTTAGACTTTAATGGCAGCAACACATTGCAAAAAAGTAGTCAGAGGGGCATTTTTACCAGTGTGTTACATGGCCTTTCCTTTTAACAACACTCAGTAAACGTTTGGGAACTGAGGAGACACATTTTTGAAGTGGAATTCTTTCCCATTCTTGCTTGATGTACAGCTTAAGTTGTTCAACAGTCTCCCTTCTCATATTTTAGCCTTCACACATTTTTAATATCTGGACGACAGGCAGGCCAGTCTAGTACCAGCACTCTTTTACTATGAAGCCACGCTGCATTGTCTTGCTGAAATAAGCAGGGGCGTCCATGATAACAACATATGTTGCTCCAAAATCTGTATGTATGTCACGTTCAAACACAGGACATCTATTAAACAAGACAAAAGGCAAGGAATCAAACAGAGACAGAATTCAATTTGGACTCAATATTGAGGAGAGACATGGCCACTGCACTCTCTGTACAGTCCTGCACCACGCTCTGACGAAGAAGGTTTTCGTCTCCTCTTTTAATTCAGATGTTCCATGTTCACGCACCAACATATGTCACAGCAGGAATGGTAAGTGTGTAAAAGAGTCATTGTTTTCGGTCGCTTTGAAGTCCAAGAAGAGGATTTCTCGGGCTTGGGCTCTTCCTGGATCCAGCTGAGGCAGGTGTTGGAGGACAATGGATAACCCCTCCCGTCTCCTGACCACAGGGACTTCAAGAGGGCAGCGGGTCGTAAATAGCATTGACTTCAGTTACCAAATAGTTGGAAGAGAGTTTGTGAAATACTTCAAAGAGAGTTCATTTAACACTTCAAAGAGAGTTCCTCTGGGAGTTGAGCAGATCCTGCCATCTGTCCGTGTTGAAATCACAGTGGCGTTTCACGAGCCTTCTTCCTCTTGTTAGGCCTCGAAAGACAGCATTCATAATACAACGTTTCTTTTGTGATAACTTACAAACAATTATTCTAACAATGTACCTTTCAGCATTAATGGTGCCTTCACAGATGTGTAAGTTACCCATGTCTTGGCCACTAATACACCCCCATACCATCACACATGCTGCCTTTTACACTTTGCGCCTAGAACAATCCGGATGGTTCTTTTCCTCTTTGGTCCGGAGGACACGACGTCCACAGTTTCCAAAAACAATTTGAAATGTGGACTCATCAGACCTCAGAACACTTTTCCACTTTGCATCAGTCCATTTTAGATGAGCACGGGCCCAACGAAGCGTTTCTGGGTGTTGTTGATAAATGGCCTTCACTTTGCCTAGTAGAGTTTTAACTTGCATTTACAGATGGAGCGACCAACTGTAGTTACTGACAGTGGGTTTCTGAAGTGTTCCTGAGCCCATGTGGTGATATCCTTTACACACTGATGTGGCTTTTTGATGCAGTACCGCCTGAGGGATCCAAGGTGTGTAATATCATGGCTTACCTGCAGTGATTTCTCCACATTCTCTGAACCTTTTGATGATATTACGGAGTGTAAATGGTGAAATCCCTAAATTCCTTGTTGAGAAATGTTGTTCTTAAACAATTTGCCGAGACATTTGTTGACAAAGCGGTGACCCTCGCCCCGTCCTTGTTTGTGAATGACTGAGCATTTCATGGAAGCTGCTTTTATACCCAATCATGGCACCCACCTGTTCCCAATTAGCCTGTTCACCTGTGGGATGTTCCAAATAAGTCTTTAATGAGCATTCCTCAACTTTCTCACTCTTTTTTGCCACTTGTGCCAGCCTTTTTGAAACATGTTGCAGGCATCAAATTCCAAATGAGCTAATATTTGAAACAAATACCAAAGTTTGTCAGTGTGAACATGAAATATCTTGTCTTTGCAGTCTATTCAATTGAATATAGGGTTGTAGTTGCCTGGAGGTGTTCTTTTAGTACGGTTTTGAAGGAGGGTAGAGATGCACTTTCTTTTACACCTGCTGGGAGTGCATTCCACATTGATGTGGAATAGAAGGAGAATGAGTTTAGACCTTTGTTAGATGGGAATCTGGGTTTAACGGAACATGCACTGTACTGTGCAATCTACTAATACAAGTTTCAATCAATCAATCAAACATGGTACTTGACACATGCTAACTGTTAATATGCTAACTCTTTTTATCTGTATGCCTCAGAATCAAATAACTTGGTTGCTGACGCATTCTAACTGTTAGCATGCTAACATTAGCATTTGTGTTGGGCTTATCAACACCTGAAAGTCAGGGCATTCCCCTTTTTTATTTGTATGTCATTTCAATATTATTTTTAATTGAATTATCTGGTTTTTGAAGCCTTGTTTAATGATCTGAATGTTAATGAGTCTCTATGTTTTGTTGGTAATGTTATTGTTATTTGAATGCATGTATACACCAACCTGTCTGGGCACAAATGAGTAAAACCTGACATATTTACATATTATTTATAGTTGTATTAATATGTGCCGTCCCTCCATTCATCCATTTTCAACTGCTTGTCCCTTTATTTTAGATCAAATTGAGCCCAAAACATCATAAGGCACATAACATCTCACCCCGGACATCAACTTTTTGAACTGGAGATACAGGACAATAAAATGCCGAACAAACAGATTTAAGAACACTTTTTACCCGAGAGCAATAGTGTCGCTGAACACAATTAAGGCATAAAAAAGAATGACTGTGCATGTGCGCTGTGTGCTTGCTATTTTTATGTATTTTTATCTTTTTATCTGAGTACCATGTTGTTATGTGTTATTATGAATTTGCACTAAATTAGATTGCTTGCAATTTCGTTGTACAATGTACAATGACAGTAAAGATATATTCTATTCTATTCTATTCTAAATGACTTAACTGAAATCATCATGAATTACAAATTTAAAAAGTAATGTAAGTGTGCACATATTTTTGTTTCTTTTGTTTTTTTCTTTCATGATGGTAATTTATTTTTATTTTTATTGTTTCTTTATTTTTTAAATTATTCATTCATGGAAGTTTTGTTTCAATATCCTAATTATTTGTTTGAAAATTTTACAGAATTGTATTTTTTTTTTTTTTTTTTTTTTTTTTACATATGTTGAAAACATTTCTAGAAGACGTGTTTATTTTTTAAATTTTTTATTTTATTTTATAAACCTTTATTTATAAATTGCAACATTTACAAACAGTTGAGAAATAATAATCAAAATAAGTACAAAAACAGTAAAAACATTACAATTGTCTTTTTAAAAAAGAAAATTATTCATTCATGGAAGTTTTGTTTCAATATCCTAATTACTTGTTTGAAAATTTTACAGAATTGTATTTTTTTTTTTTTTTTTTTTTTTTACATATTTTGAAAACATTTCTAGAAGACGTGTTTATTTTTTTAATTTTTAATTTTATTTTATAAACCTTTTTTTTTTTATAAATTGCAACATTTACAAACAGTTGAGAAATAATAATCAAAATAAGTACAAAAACAGTAAAAACATTACAAAACAGCGCCAGGGTTTGTAAACTAAAAATAACTAAAATAGAATGCAAAACATATATATATATATATATATATATATATATATATATATATATATATATATATATATATATATATATATATAATGCAAAACATATATATATATATATATATATATATATATATATATATATATATATATATATATATATATATATATATATATAATGCAAAACATATGTATATGTTTTGCATTATATTTTAGTTACTTTGAGTTTACAACCCCCTGGCGCTCTTTTGTACTGTTTTTACTGTTTTTGTACTTATTTTGATTATTATTTCTCAACTGTTTGTAAATGTTGCAATTTATAAATAAAGGTTTATAAAATAAAATTAAAAATTAAAAAAAATAAACACATCTTCTGGAAATGTTTTCAAAATATGTAAAAAAAAAAAAAAAAAAATACAATTCTGTAAAATTTTCAAACAAGTAATTAGGATATTGAAACAAAACTAACTATATATATATATATATATATATATATATATATATATATATATATATATATATATATATATATATATATAAAAAATATATATATATATATATATATATATATATATATATATATATATATATATATATATATATATATATAATATATATATATATATATATATATATATATATATATATATATATATATATATATATATATATATATATATATATATATATATATATATATAACAAACTAAGTGCAAAGTTGTTTTTGTTTTTATTGGTGTTTATTTTTATGTTCAGATGTATTCCTTTTGAATAAAGCTTGGCGCTTGGTGATGACGTAATAAGCAAGCGCCTTGACATCTTGGCCAGCAGGGGGCGACCAAGAGCGTATGTTTGTTTACATGTAGCCTTGTTAGCATTAGCTTCTGCCGGGCGAAAAGGTGCGCTAACTTCGCTATAATTGTGACCGTATTTATTATATTCATCCTGTTATTAGCTAATGTTTAAGCACAATTATTGTGACTTCATTGGCACTTATTGAATATTAAGGGAGGTTAAACAAAGTTAGTCCTCGCTGTTGGCCTACTATTGTGTCAAACGCACGTTTTAGCTGACAGAACACGTTGTAAGTGAATTAAGGTTGCGATGACAAAACAAAAGATGTGTTTTGTGACAAGTCGGCGTCTAAAATGAGTACATTTGATGGTACAGAAGATAGCAGCACTAATGTGCTGTAAACGTCAAAGACTATGAGGAAATCACACAAGAAAACTAACAGGTAAGAAATAGAAATGGTTCTTTCATAAATGTAATATGTCCTTAAGAGCAAGGAAGGAAAGACGTGATCGTATCGAGCGTTAAAAATAAAAAAAAGTGTTTATTTTGTTCTTGTCCGACAGAGCAGAGGGGGTTGCAGGTCCGGCCAATAGGAGCCAGCCCTCCGGGTCACATGACCAACCAGGAAGTGAGATTAATGCCGCAGGTGTTTTTTAAATTTAAATTTTTAAATAAAAATCGTCCGTGCCGTTCATTTTATTTCCAATTCTTAAATGCAAATCAAAAAAACAAATTTCGGGCCATTTTTTTCTATTTTCATTTGTGAAACAAAAGTTGAACAACTATTTAATGACACTTTTTTAAAAGGACAAAAACAAAGAACAAAGATGTTAGCGTTATGGTCAAAAAAAAACATGCTAAACGCGAAGGAAAAGCTAAAACACTGCTTCTGGTTCAATTAGTCATCACACAGATAAACACGCATTTTAACATTTTTGGATGAACATGAATTGGATTTTTGTGTTTATCTGGGGGGAAAAATCCACAAAAGGAAAACAGCACAAAATCTAATTTTATGTCAATATTTTAATAAAAATCATCCGTGCCGTTCATTTTATTTCAAATTCTTAAATGCCAATCAAAAAACACATTTTGGGCCATTTTTTCTATTTTCATTTGTGAAACAAAAGTTGAACAACTATATAATGAGACTTTTTTTAAAGGACAACAATGTTACTGTTATGGTAAAAACATGCTAAACGTGAAGGAAAAGCTCAAATACTGCTTCCGGTTCAATTAGTCATCACACAGATGAACACGCATTTTGGATGAACATGAATTGGATTTTTGTGTTTATCTGGGGAAAAAATTCCATAAAAGGAAAACAGCACAAAATCAAATTTTATGGCAATATTTTCATGAAAATCGTCCGTGCCGTTCATTTTATTTCAAATTCTTAAATGCAAATCAAAAAACAAAATTCGGGCCATTTTTTTCTATTTTCATTTGTGAAACAAAAGTTGAAGAACTATTTAATGACACTTTTTTAAAAGGACAAAAACAAAGAACAAAGATGTTAGTGTTATGGTAAAAAAAAACATGCTAAACGCGAAGGAAAAGCTAAAACACTACTTCCGGTTCAATTTGTCATCACACAGATAAACACGCATTTTAACATTTTTGGATGAACATGAATTGGATTTTTGTGTTTTTCTGGGGGGGGAAATCCACAAAAGGAAAACAGCACAAAATCAAATTTTATGGCAATATTTTAATAAAAATCAACCGTGCCGTTCGTTTTATTTTGAATTCTTAAATGCCAATCAAAAAACACATTTTGGGCCATTTTTTCTATTTTCATTTGTGAAACAAAAGTTGAACAACTATATAATGAGACTTTTTTAAAAGGACAACAATGTTACTGTTATGGTAAAAACATGCTAAACGTGAAGGAAAAGCTCAAATACTGCTTCCGGTTCAATTAGTCATCACACAGATAAACACGCATTTTGGATGAACATGAATTGGATTTTTGTGTTTATCTGGGGAAAAAATTCCATAAAAGGAAAACAGCACAAAATCAAATTTTATGGCAATATTTTCATGAAAATCGTCCGTGCCGTTCATTTTATTTCAAATTCTTAAATGCAAATCAAAAAACAAAATTCGGGCCATTTTTTTCTATTTTCATTTGTGAAACAAAAGTTGAAGAACTATTTAATGACACTTTTTTAAAAGGACAAAAACAAAGAACAAAGATGTTAGTGTTATGGTAAAAAAAAACATGCTAAACGCGAAGGAAAAGCTAAAACACTACTTCCGGTTCAATTTGTCATCACACAGATAAACACGCATTTTAACATTTTTGGATGAACATGAATTGGATTTTTGTGTTTTTCTGGGGGGGGAAATCCACAAAAGGAAAACAGCACAAAATCAAATTTTATGGCAATATTTTAATAAAAATCAACCGTGCCGTTCGTTTTATTTTGAATTCTTAAATGCCAATCAAAAAACACATTTTGGGCCATTTTTTCTATTTTCATTTGTGAAACAAAAGTTGAACAACTATATAATGAGACTTTTTTAAAAGGACAACAATGTTACTGTTATGGTAAAAACATGCTAAACGTGAAGGAAAAGCTCAAATACTGCTTCCGGTTCAATTAGTCATCACACAGATAAACACGCATTTTGGATGAACATGAATTGGATTTTTGTGTTTATCTGGGGGAAAAATTCCATAAAAGGAAAACAGCACAAAATCAAATTTTATGGCAATATTTTCATGAAAATCGTCCGTGCCGTTCATTTTATTTCAAATTCTTAAATGCAAATCAAAAAACAAAATTCGGGCCATTTTTTTCTATTTTCATTTGTGAAACAAAAGTTGAAGAACTATTTAATGACACTTTTTTAAAAGGACAAAAAAAAAGAACAAAGATGTTAGCGTAATGGTAAAAAAAAACATGCTAAACGCGAAGGAAAAGCTAAAACACTGCTTCTGGTTCAATTTGTCATCACACAGATAAACACGCATTTTAACATTTTTGGATGAACATGAATTGGATTTTTGTGTTTATCTGGGGGGGAAAATCCACAAAAGGAAAACAGCACAAAATCTAATTTTATGTCAATATTTTAATAAAAATCATCCGTGCCGTTCATTTTATTTCAAATTCTTAAATGCCAATCAAAAAACTCATTTTGGGCCATTTTTTCTATTTTCATTTGTGAAACAAAAGTTGAACAACTATATAATGAGACTTTTTTAAAAGGACAACAATGTTACTGTTATGGTAAAAACATGCTAAACGTGAAGGAAAAGCTCAAATACTGCTTCCCGTTCAATTAGTCATCACACAGATAAACACGCATTTTGGATGAACATGAATTGGATTTTTGTGTTTATCTGGGGGAAAAACTCCATAAAAGGAAAACAGCACAAAATCAAATTTTATGTCAATATTTTCATGAAAATCGCCCGTGCCGTTCATTTTATTTCAAATTCTTAAATGCAAATCAAAAAACAAAATTCGGGCCATTTTTTTCTATTTTCATTTGTGAAACAAAAGTTGAAGAACTATTTAATGACACTTTTTTAAAAGGACAAAAAAAAAGAACAAAGATGTTAGCGTAATGGTAAAAAAAAACATGCTAAACGCGAAGGAAAAGCTAAAACACTGCTTCTGGTTCAATTTGTCATCACACAGATAAACACGCATTTTAACATTTTTGGATGAACATGAATTGGATTTTTGTGTTTATCTGGGGGGGAAAATCCACAAAAGGAAAACAGCACAAAATCTAATTTTATGTCAATATTTTAATAAAAATCATCCGTGCCGTTCATTTTATTTCAAATTCTTAAATGCCAATCAAAAAACTCATTTTGGGCCATTTTTTCTATTTTCATTTGTGAAACAAAAGTTGAACAACTATATAATGAGACTTTTTTAAAAGGACAACAATGTTACTGTTATGGTAAAAACATGCTAAACGTGAAGGAAAAGCTAAAATACTGCTTCCGGTTCAATTAGTCATCACACAGATGAACACGCATTTTGGATGAACATGAATTGGATTTTTGTGTTTATCTGGGGAAAAAATTCCATAAAAGGAAAACAGCACAAAATCAAATTTTATGGCAATATTTTCATAAAAATCGTCAGTGCCGTTCATTTTATTTCAAATTCTTAAATGCAAATCAAAAAACAAATTTCGGGCCATTTTTTTCTATTTTCATTTGTGAAACAAAAGTTGAACAACTATTTAATGACACTTTTTTAAAAGGACAAAAACAAAGAACAAAGATGTTAGCGTAATGGTAAAAAAAAAAACATGCTAAACGCGAAGGAAAAGCTAAAACACTGCTTCTGGTTCAATTTGTCATCACACAGATAAACACGCATTTTAACATTTTTGGATGAACATGTTTATCTGGGGGGGAAAAATCCACAAAAAGAAAACAGCACAAAATCTAATTTTATGTCAATATTTTAATAAAAATCATCCGTGCCGTTCATTTTATTTCAAATTCTTAAATGCAAATCAAAAAACAAAATTCGGGCCATTTTTTTCTATTTTCATTTGTGAAACAAAAGTTGAAGAACTATTTAATGACACTTTTTTAAAAGGACAAAAACAAAGAACAAAGATGTTAGCGTAATGGTAAAAAAAAAACATGCTAAACGCGAAGGAAAAGCTAAAACACTGCTTCTGGTTCAATTTGTCATCACACAGATAAACACGCATTTTAACATTTTTGGATGAACATGAATTGGATTTTTGTGTTTATCTGGGGGAAAAAATCCACAAAAGGAAAACAGCACAAAATCTAATTTTATGTCAATATTTTAATAAAAATCATCCGTGCCGTTCATTTTATTTCAAATTCTTAAATGCCAATCAAAAAACACATTTTGGGCCATTTTTTCTATTTTCATTTGTGAAACAAAAGTTGAACAACTATATAATGAGACTTTTTTAAAAGGACAACAATGTTACTGTTATGGTAAAAACATGCTAAACGTGAAGGAAAAGCTAAAATACTGCTTCCCGTTCAATTTGTCATCACACAGATAAACACGCATTTTGGATGAACATGAATTGGATTTTTGTGTTTATCTGGGGAAAAAATTCCATAAAAGGAAAACAGCACAAAATCAAATTTTATGGCAATATTTTCATGAAAATCGTCCGTGCCGTTCATTTTATTTCAAATTCTTAAATGCAAATCAAAAAACAAATTTCGGGCCGTTTTTTTCTATTTTCATTTGTGAAACAAAAGTTGAACAACTATTTAATGACACTTTTTTAAAAGGACATAAACAAAGAACAAAGATGTTAGCGTTATGGTCAAAAAAACATGCTAAACGCGAAGGAAAAGCTAAAACACTGCTTCCGGTTCAATTAGTCATCACACAGATGAACACGCATTTTAACATTTTTGGATGAACATGAATTGGATTTTTGTGTTTATCTGGGGGGAAAAATCCACAAAAGGAAAACAGCACAAAATCTAATTTTATGGCAATATTTTAATAAAAATCAACCGTGCCGTTCGTTTTATTTTGAATTCTTAAATGCCAATCAAAAAACACATTTTGGGCCATTTTTTCTATTTTCATTTGTGAAACAAAAGTTGAACAACTATATAATGAGACTTTTTTAAAAGGACAACAATGTTACTGTTATGGTAAAAACATGCTAAACGTGAAGGAAAAGCTAAAATACTGCTTCCGGTTCAATTAGTCAACACACAGATAAACACGCATTTTGGATGAACATGAATTGGATTTTTGTGTTTATCTGCGGGGAAAATTCCATAAAAGGAAAACAGCACAAAATCAAATTTTATGGCAATATTTTAATAAAAATCATCCGTTCCGTTCGTTTTATTTTGAATTCTTAAATACCAATCAAAAAACACATTTTGGGCCATTTTTTCTATTTTCATTTGTGAAACAAAAGTTGAACAACTATATAATGAGACTTTTTCAGAAGGACAAAGATGTTAGCGTTATGGTAAAAACATGCTAAACGTTAAGGAAAAGCTCAAATACTGCTTCCGGTTCAATTAGTCATCACACAGATAAACACGCATTTTGGATGAACATGAATTGGATTTTTGTGTTTATCTGGGGAAAAAATTCCATAAAAGGAAAACAGCACAAAATCAAATTTTATGGCAATATTTTCATAAAAATCATCCGTGCCCTTCATTTTTTTTCAAATTCTTAAATGCAAATCAAAAAACAAATTTCGGGCCATTTTTTTTCTATTTTCATTTGTGAAACAAAAGTTGAACAACTATTTAACGACACATTTTTAAAAGGACAAATGGTAAAAACATGCTAAACGCGAAGGAAAAGCTAAAATACTGCTTCCGGTTCAATTTGTCATTTGATTGATTGATTGAGACTTTTATGAGTAGATTGCACAGTACAGTACATATTCCCTACAATTGACCACTAAATGGTAACACCCCAATAAGTTTTTACACTTCTTTAAGTCGAGGTCCACTTAAATTGATTCATTCATCACACAGATAAACACGCATTTTTGCATTTTGGATTCGATGTTTGTGTTTATCTGGAAGATTAAAATCTATAAAAGGAAAACAGCAGAAAATCCAATTTTATGACAATATTTGAATGAAAATCAACCCCTTTTTTGTGTGTTTTAAAATCTGACATATGTATTAAAAATGGAAAAACGGCCCTAATTGTATTTTTTGATTTGCGTTTCAGAATTGGAACGGAAGGTACACGGACCGATATATTTACTGCTTGTGTGTTCAATTGTTCCGATGTTGTAAAACAAAAAAAAAACAAAAAAAAAGGTATGTTTTTATTTTCTACATGTTTTCAATTCACCTTGTCAGATGGAGTTCCTCCCTTTGACCAGCAGAGGGCAGCAGAGCTCGGTGACGCCAACAGGACTGCTGAGGTGAAGTATAGTATTTTGTTGTGTTTATTTGATGTTGTGTTGATTGATTGTCATACTTGCCAACCCTCCCGGATTTTCCGGGAGACTCCCGAAATTCAGCGCCTCTCCCGAAAACCTCCCGGGACAAATTTTCTCCCAAAAATCTCCCGAAATTCAGGCGGAGCTGGAGGCCACGCCCCCTCCAGCTCCATGCGGACCTGAGTGACGTGTTGACAGCCTGTTCACACGTCCGCTTTCCCACAACATAAAACAGCTAGCGAGTTCTTGGTTTCTTATGTGTGTTTATTGTTAGGCAGTTTCATTAACGTCCTCCCAGCGCGGTAACAACACACAACAACAGCAGTCAAGTATTCGTCTACCGTAAAGCAGTTGGTCTGCCGTAAACAGCAATGTTGTGACACTTTTAAACAGGACAATACTGCCATCTACTGTACATGCATATGTGACCCACCCATAATGTGTCACATTTTTGTGTTGATTTATTTAGTTTATTTTGTGGTTTGAATTCGTTTTTGGAGCTGTCATTACACATTTATCAGTATTCACATTGGTCAGTAGGGGGCAGTAGGGCGTTTCTTCCCAATTGAATGCTATCACCTGCAGACCGGAAGTGTCTTGTCATTCTGATGAGCGCGACCAGTCTGTGAACAATTGAAACGTCCTGTGTGCTTTTTCCTCCTGCATAACAGGTTAGTTTTGGTGAATCAACTCACTGAATAATATCCATGTGATCTTTATAAGTTTAAGTACACATTCTGATGGTGGAGCCTAACTCTAAAGTGTTTGTGGGTTGTAGTTTGTATTTGTGAATGAATCCGGTGCACAGCTGCAGTAATCAATACAAAAAGGCGACGTGATTGCGCAATGTTTATATAGGAACTTCTGATCCTAATTCAGACTCCCAAATTAGAGCTAACGTTTTCTTATTGATTTTATAATGTATATTTGTATAATGTGTGTGTTCTGAAATAGTGACAGAGAATAGAACAAGGATGGACAATTCAACCCTTAACTCAACAATGAGTAGATGAGTGTTATGTGTGTGTATATGTGTAAATAAATGAACACTGAAATTCAAGTATTTATTTTTATTTATTTATATATATATATATATATATATATATATATATATATATATATATATATATATATATATAATAAATAAAAATAAATACTTGAATTTCAGTGTTCATTTATGAATTCTAGCTATATATATATATACATATATATATATATATATATATATATATATATATATAGCTAGAATTCATTGAAAGTCAAGTATTTCTTATATATATATATATATCTTAACCACGCCCCCTACCCCGACCCCCGACCCCGCCCCCCACCCCCCACCTCCCGATATCGGAGGTCTCAAGGTTGGCAAGTATGTTGATTGTTGATTATTTGTTTAGCTCCACAGTGCGGGCTCACTCAAGGTCACCATCCAGCGGAGCAGCGACAGTCGCGAGTTCCCACAAAAGGGCGAGACGGACGACAGACTTCACTGTCACGTGTGCGGCGTCACCTGTCCCTCCTGGCAGGTGAGGGCACGCCTCCTGCCGCCAAAACATGACGTCACGAGCCAACGTGTGTGTGTGTGTGTGTGTGTTGAAGGTGTTTGAGGAGCACATGGCCGGATCAGATCACATGACCAAAGTGAAGGAGATCACGCGCTCCATCACGCTCATGAGCAGGTAGGAACGCACACACATGCCCAAAGGTGATGTCATTTCTTAGGCCACGCCCACTGCCACCATGCAGGAGGGGTCGCTGGTGTGACACGTGTCAGACGCACTACAGCGGTGACATCATCCTCCACCGCCGCTCCAAGCAGCACAAAGTGAGTGATGACATCACCTGCAGGTGTGTGGGACAGATGAAAAACGGTGTGCGTGTGTGTGTGTGTGTGTGTGTGTGTGTGTGTGTGTGTGCGCGTGCAGGTGTGTAAGCGGGAGTCGCGGCCCTTCTGTGCGGCGTGCAGGCGTCACTTCAAGTCTCCCAGGAAGTTGGTGGAGCACATGAAATGTGCGGAGCACAAGCGACAGGTGCAGGAGACCCAGGAGGAGGAGGAGGAGGAGCTTATCACCGTGGACGCCATTGGCTGCTTCGAGGAGGAAGTGAAGCAGGAAGTAGCCCGCCCGGACAGGAAGTCACTTCAATCCGCCCATTTTTTCCCGCTGATCCGGGTCGCGGGTTTGGTGGAGAAGCCCAGACTTCCTGCTGAGGCTGAGGCGGACCCGGTCCAGCTGTGAGACCTGGTCCCTCCGCATGTCCCAGGTCTGCCGACAAGGGCCTACCAGGTACCACCTGGCGTCCGGACTAGAGCACTAGAGACTAGTCAGAGAACCGAAAGCAGGGTTTACAGCTACGTGGTCTGGAGTCATGTAGGCACAGACGCGGGGCCATGTCTGTGGGCGGGGCTTGCAGGCGAGTGGTAAAAACTTTGTATTCATTTTAACGCTGAATTGACTCAGAATGTCAAGAAATGTATTTTCAAACAGCTTTGAGGCCACCTCAAACATCAGATGTGAAGAATTATTGCAAGATGACTTTGAATCCTCTCTGAAGGGAGTCGTCATCCAATAGAATCATGAGTTTCACTGACACACCACATGTGTGGATTCATGCTCAGCACACACAGGAATCAAACTCAAGGACCTTTCTGACGGAATTCTATAACAAGCGATTCCAAGCCTGAATGAAACAGCATGGGGTTATTATACCTTCTTCAGCAGAGAGTGAGAATCAAGCTTGTGTTGTTGAGAGGTTTAACAGGACACTGAAAACTCAAATGTGGTGATATCTTACAGCTAACAATTCTCCACGGTATGTAGATCGCCTCCAAGATCTTGTCTTACCGCACAATAGATCACACCACAGTAGCATCAAAATGCCACCTCTAGATGTCAATCAAAAACAAGTATTTGCAAACTTGTCAATCAATCAATCAATCAATCAATGTTTATTTACATAGCCCTAAATCACAAGTGTCTCAAAGGGCTGCACAAGCCACAACGACATCCTCGGTACAAAGCCCACATAAGGGCAAGGAAAAACTCACCCCAGTGGGACGTCGATGTGAATGACTATGAGAAACCTTGGAGAGGACCACATATGTGGGTAACCCCCCCCCCCCCCTCTAGGGGAGACCGAAAGCAATGGATGTCGAGTGGGTCTGACATAATATTGTGAGAGTCCAGTCCATAGTGGATCCAACATAATAGTAAGAGTCCAGTCCATAGTGGGTCTGACATAATATTGTGAGAGTCCAGTCCATAGTGGATCCAACATAATAGTAAGAGTCCAGTCCATAGTGGGTCTGACATAATATTGTGAGAGTCCAGTCCATAGTGGATCCAACATAATAGTAAGAGTCCAGTCCATAGTGGATCCAACATAATAGTAAGAGTCCAGTCCATAGTGGATCCAACATAATAGTAAGAGTCCAGTCCATAGTGGATCCAACATAATAGTAAGAGTCCAGTCCATAGTGGGTCTGACATAATATTGTGAGAGTCCAGTCCATAGTGGATCCAACATAATAGTAAGAGTCCAGTCCATAGTGGATCTAACATAATATTGTGAGAGTCCAGTCCATAGTGGATCCAACATAATAGTAAGAGTCCAGTCCATAGTGGGTCTGACATAATATTGTGAGAGTCCAGTCCATAGTGGATCCAACATAATAGTAAGAGTCCAGTCCATAGTGGATCCAACATAATAGTAAGAGTCCAGTCCATAGTGGGTCTGACATAATATTGTGAGAGTCCAGTCCATAGTGGGTCTGACATAATATTGTGAGAGTCCAGTCCATAGTGGATCCAACATAATAGTAAGAGTCCAGTCCATAGTGGATCTGACATAATATTGTGAGAGTCCAGTCCATAGTGGATCCAACATAATAGTAAGAGTCCAGTCCATAGTGGATCCAACATAATAGTAAGAGTCCAGTCCATAGTGGATCCAACATAATAGTAAGAGTCCAGTCCATAGTGGATCCAACATAATAGTAAGAGTCCAGTCCATAGTGGGTCTGACATAATATTGTGAGAGTCCAGTCCATAGTGGATCCAACATAATAGTAAGAGTCCAGTCCATAGTGGATCTAACATAATATTGTGAGAGTCCAGTCCATAGTGGATCCAACATAATAGTAAGAGTCCAGTCCATAGTGGGTCTGACATAATATTGTGAGAGTCCAGTCCATAGTGGATCCAACATAATAGTAAGAGTCCAGTCCATAGTGGATCCAACATAATAGTAAGAGTCCAGTCCATAGTGGGTCTGACATAATATTGTGAGAGTCCAGTCCATAGTGGGTCTGACATAATATTGTGAGAGTCCAGTCCATAGTGGATCCAACATAATAGTAAGAGTCCAGTCCATAGTGGATCTGACATAATATTGTGAGAGTCCAGTCCATAGTGGATCCAACATAATAGTAAGAGTCCAGTCCATAGTGGGTCTGACATAATATTGTGAGAGTCCAGTCCATAGTGGATCCAACATAATAGTAAGAGTCCAGTCCATAGTGGATCTGACATAATATTGTGAGAGTCCAGTCCATAGTGGATCCAACATAATAGTAAGAGTCCAGTCCATAGTGGATCTAACATAATATTGTGTGAGTCCAGTCCATAGTGGATCCAACATAATAGTAAGAGTCCAGTCCATAGTGGATCTAACATAATATTGTGTGAGTCCAGTCCATAGTGGATCCAACATAATAGTAAGAGTCCAGTCCATAGTGGATCTAACATAATAGTAAGAGTCCAGTCCATAGTGGATCCAACATAATAGTAAGAGTCCAGTCCATAGTGGATCCAACATAATAGTAAGAGTTCAGTCCATAGTGGATCTAACATAATAGTAAGAGTCCAGTCCATAGTGGGGCCAGCAGGACACCATCCCGAGCGGAGACGGGTCAGCAGCGCAGAGATGTTCCCAGCCGATGCACAGGCAAGTGGTCCACCCCGGGTCCCGACTCTGGACAGCCAGCACTTCATCCATGGCCACCGGACCTGTGCCCCCCCCCCCCCCCCCCCCCCTCCACAAGGAAAAGGGGAGCAGAGGAGAAAGGAAAATAAACGGCAGATCAACTGGTCTAAAAGGGGGTCTATTTAAAGGCTAGTGTATACAAATGAGTTTTAAGATGGGACTTAAATGCTTCTACTGAGGTAGCATCTCTAATTGTTACTGCTAGAACATTCCATAGTACTGGAGCCCCAATAGAAAACGCTCTATTGCCCGCAGACTTTTTTTGGGCTCTGGGAATCACTAATAAGCCGGAGTTCTTTGAACGCAAATTTCTTGCCGGGACATATGGTACAATGCAATCGACAAGATAGGACGGAGCTAGACCGTGTAGTATTTTATACGTAAGTAGTAAAACCTTAAAGTCACATCTTAAGTGCACAGGAAGCCAGTGCAGGTGAGCCAGTATAGGTATATATATATGTATATATGTATATAAAGGTATATACAGTATAGGCGTAATATGATCAAACTTTCTTGTTCTTGTCAAAAGTCTAGCAGCCGCATTTTGTACCAACTGTAATCTTTTAATGCTAGACATAGGGAGACCCCAAAATAATATGTTACAGTAGTCGAGACGAGACGTAACGAACGCATGAATAATGATCTCAGCGTCGCTAGTGGATAAAATAGAGCGAATTTTAGCGATATTACGGAGATGAAAGAAGGCCGTTTTAGTAACACTCTTAATGTGTGACTCAAAGGAGAGAGTTGGGTGGAAGATAATACCCAGATTCTTTACTGAGTCGCCTTGTGTAATTGTTTGGTTGTCAAATGTTAAGGTGGTATTATTAAATAAATGTCGGTGTTTAGCAGGACCGATAATCAGCATTTCCGTTTTCTTGGCGTTGAGTTGCAAGAAGTTAGCGGACATCCATTGTTTAATTTCATTAAGACACGCCTCCAGCTGACTACAATCCGGCGTGTTGGTCAGCTTTAGGGGCATGTAGAGTTGGCTGTCATCAGCATAGCAATGAAAGCTAATACATATGATGTCGTATTGAGGGTGCGTCGTGAAGGCACTGCCTTTATTAGCGTCCTCTACAACCTGTCGTCGCTTGATCTTCATGCGAGCCAGCTCGATGTTTTCTTGGAGCTTTCTTAGAAGCCGTACAGTGCAAGCCTTGGTTGTGGTGAGTGTTGTGAGGTCATCCATGTAGGCTCTGACAGGCGGCAGCCTCAGGCCAGGTCTTATTACCGTATTTTCCGCACTATTAGCCGCACCTAAAAACCACAAATTTACTCAAAAGCTGACAGTGCGGCTTATAACCCGGTGCGCTTTATATATGGATTAATATTAAGATTCATTTTCATAAAGTTTCGGTCTCGCAACTACGGTAAACAGCCGCCATCTTTTTTCCCCGTAGAAACGGAAGCGCTTCTTCTTCTACGGCAAGCAACCGCCAAGGTAAGCACCCGCCCCCATAGAACAGGAAGCGCTTCTTCTTCTACTGTAAGCAACCACCCGCCCCCGTAGAAGAAGAAGAAGCGCGCGGATATTACGTTTCATTTCCTTTGTGTGTTTACATCTGTAAAGACCACAAAATGGCTCCTACTAAGCGACAGGGATCCGGTTCATGAAAAGACGCAATCTCTCCATCCGCACACGGACTACTATTTCACAGCAACTGCCTAAAGACTTTCAAAAAAAGCTGGCTACTTTCCGTGCATATTGTAAAAACAAGATAGCTGAAAAAAAGATCCGGCCAGAGAACATTATCAACATGGACGAGGTTCCACTGACTTTTGATATTCCTGTGAACCGCACTGTGGATACAACGGGAGCACGTACGGTGAATATTCGCACCACAGGGAATGAGAAGTCATCCTTCACTGTGGTTCTAGCTTGCCATGCTAATGGCCAGAAACTTCCACCCATGGTGATATTCAAAAGGAAGACCTTGCCAAAAGAGACCTTTCCAGCCGGCGTCATCATAAAAGCTAACTCGAAGGGATGGATGGATGAAGAAAAGATGAGCGAGTGGTTAAGGGAAGTTTACGCGAAGAGGCCGGGTGGCTTTTTTCACGCAGCTCCGTCCATGTTGATATACGACTCCATGCGCGCCCACATCACGCTGGTTTTTAATATATTATTAAAGTTTGACTGACCTATCTGACTGTTTTTTTGACATTCCTTTAGCGCAGTTAGATGCGGCTTATAACACGGGGCGGCTTATAGGTGGACAAAGTTTTGAAATATGCCGTTCATTGAAGGCGCGGCTTATAACCCAGGGCGGCTTATGGTGCGGAAAATACGGTAGCTGTCCTCCAACCATCCATCGCGATGCCCGGATGAACACCTCCATGGCCATGGTGAAGGCCAGCGGGGAGATGGTGCAGCCCGCCATGATTCCCACCTCCAGGTGTTGCCATGCTGTGGTGTACTCGGCAGTTGTCACGCAGAGCTGGACGTCCCGGAAGTAGGCCTTGACAAGGGTTGTGAGAGCTACTGGGACCCTGAAGTAGTCGAAGGCTGTCCACAGGAGGTTGTGAGGGACTGAGCCAAAAGCATTGGCGAGATCCAGGAAAACCACATAAAGGTCTGTTCTCTCCTTCTTGGCGACCTGGATCTGATGCCAGATGACACTAGCATGTTCCATGCAACCGGGGAAGCCTGAGATGCCTGCTTTCTGGATTGATGTGTCAGTCAGGTTGTTTCTTTGCAGGTATCCTGCCAGCCTATGAGCAACCACGCTGAAGAATATTTTTCCCTCGACATTTAGAAGGCTGATCTGGCGGAATTGGCCGATTTCTGATGAGTCCTTTTCCTTGGGGATAAGGATTCCACCGGCTCTTCGCCAGGAAGTTGGTATCTCCTTCTTTTGCCACACGACTCTCATCATCTTCCAGAGGAAGCGCAGGACATCTGGTGCGTTTTTGTACAGCCTGTATGGAACTCCGTTGGGACCTGGAGCTGATGCGGCCCTTGCTCTACGCACGGTTTTGTCTACTTCACTCCATCTGGGTAGGCTGATGTCTAGATCGTGCTCTGGTGGATTGACTGGTGGCATGTCAGGTGGGAGTGTAACCTCTTCATGGTGTCGGTCGTCTGTGCTGGATTTTGGCAGATGTTCTTCCAGGTTGGCCTTTGACACTGAGAGACTTCCAGACTTCTCCTTTGTGGACAGACTCTTCACAAATTTGAAGGGGTCTTTGTAGAAGCGTGTTCTTGTTTGCTCCTTCCTTTTGCGCTTCCTCAGAAGGTTTTCCGCTCTCCTCAGTGTTGCAAGCCTACTCTGGATCTCTTCCTGCAGCAGGTTTATGCCCTCCTTCTCCTCCTCTGTGGCCTTCCTCCATTGCTTCTTCAGCTGTCTCCTCTCCTTGACTAGGCGGTCTATTTCTGTCTGTCTTCTGGACTTAGTGGGGATTGATGGAGCAGATCGTTTTCCTTTGACCACTCCAAACCGTTCCACTCCATAGGCATAGATTAGATCCCCCATTCTCTCCAACTTCTTCATGGCGGTGCCTCTGGTCCCTTCTATGATGTTGCAGAGATCAGTGTTGACCTCCCTCCACAATGTCCTGTCGCAGGATTTTGGCCACTTGACAAATGGTCTTCGCCCCTGGATCTTCTTTTCCGTTGCAGGTCGTAGTGGGTTGGGTTCAGGTTGTTCTCCCGTGCCTAGTTCTTCCTCCTCAGGGACAGGGGTGTTGATGTCCTGCAGACTGTGGGTTTTGTCCTGCTGCTGAACTTCAGTCGACTGACTCGACCTGCTTCTCAGAAAGTAGCTGCCGATGCGAGGTCCCTGTTGACCCTTCTTTAGGCACCCTTTCTTGCCTTGGTGTATTTTCAGGCCTTGGGTGGAAGTAACCTTTGTATAGGGAAGTATCACTACTATAAACATGACTAAAGTTAAAGTATAGTGAAGTATGATGACTGTAAACATGACTAAAGTTAAAGTATAGTGAAGTATGACTACTGTAAACATGACTAAAGTTAAAGTATAGTGAAGTATGACTACTGTAAACATGACTAAAGTTAAAGTATAGTGAAGTATCACGACTGTAAACATGACTAAAGTTAAAATATAGTGAAGTATGATGACTGTAAACATGACTAAAGTTAAAGTATAGGGGAATATGACTACTGTAAACATGACTAAAGTTAAAGTGTAGTGAAGTATCACTACTGTAAACATGACTAAAGTTAAAGTATAGTGAAGTATGACGACTGTAAACATGACTAAAGTTAAAGTATAGTGAAGTATGACTACTGTAAACATGACTAAAGTTAAAGTATAGTGAAGTATCACTACTGTAAACATGACTAAAGTTAAAGTATAGTGAAGTATCACTACTGTAAACATGACTGAGTATGTGTACCTCAACAACAACAACATGATGTTTACACGCTGGAACAAACTACACTTTTTTTTTTTTCATTTTGTCCCAAAAAAAGTAAGAACAATGACGTCACTTTCATGATGACTTCCGTCTTGACTTCTCCTTTTTGTTTGTCTTTTGGAGTAGTTTGTGCTGGCGACCAGCGGAGGGCGCTGTCTCTCCTTCACTCCTCTCTAGTAGTTTGTGCTGGCATCCAGCGGGGGGCGCTGTCTCTCCTTCACTCCTCTCTAGTAGTTTGTGCTGGCATCCAGCGGGGGGCGCTGTCTCTCCTTCACTCCTCTCTAGTAGTTTGTGCTGGCATCCAGCGGGGGGCGCTGTCTCTCCTTCACTCCTCTCTAGTAGTTTGTGCTGGCATCCAGCGGGGGGCGCTGTCTCTCCTTCACTCCTCTCTAGTAGTTTGTGCTGGCATCCAGCGGGGGGCGCTGTCTCTCCTTCACTCCTCTCTAGTAGTTTGTGCTGGCATCCAGCGGGGGGCGCTGTCTCTCCTTCACTCCTCTCTAGTAGTTTGTGCTGGCATCCAGCGGGGGGCGCTGTCTCTCCTTCACTCCTCTCTAGTAGTTTGTGCTGGCATCCAGCGGGGGGCGCTGTCTCTCCTTCACTCCTCTCTAGTAGTTTGTGCTGGCATCCAGCGGGGGGCGCTGTCTCTCCTTCACTCCTCTCTAGTAGTTTGTGCTGGCATCCAGCGGGGGGCGCTGTCTCTCCTTCACTCCTCTCTAGTAGTTTGTGCTGGCATCCAGCGGGGGGCGCTGTCTCTCCTTCACTCCTCTCTAGTAGTTTGTGCTGGCATCCAGCGGGGGGCGCTGTCTCTCCTTCACTCCTCTCTAGTAGTTTGTGCTGGCATCCAGCGGGGGGCGCTGTCTCTCCTTCACTCCTCTCTAGTAGTTTGTGCTGGCATCCAGCGGGGGGCGCTGTCTCTCCTTCACTCCTCTCTAGTAGTTTGTGCTGGCATCCAGCGGGGGGCGCTGTCTCTCCTTCACTCCTCTCTAGTAGTTTGTGCTGGCATCCAGCGGGGGGCGCTGTCTCTCCTTCACTCCTCTCTAGTAGTTTGTGCTGGCATCCAGCGGGGGGCGCTGTCTCTCCTTCACTCCTCTCTAGTAGTTTGTGCTGGCGTCCAGCGGGGGGCGCTGTCTCTCCTTCACTCCTCTCTAGTAGTTTGTACTGGCGTCCAGCGGGGGGCGCTGTCTCTCCTTCACTCCTCTCTAGTAGTTTGTGCTGGCGTCCAGCGGGGGGCGCTGTCTCTCCTTCACTCCTCTCTAGTCCTCTTCGCAACACCTCCAAACTGAGAAAGAAATACAGAAAAGTCTCTTTGTGCGTCCGATTAGAAACATTTGATCTTTCATTTGACTTTTTCACCACAACATGACACACACACTGCACAAAGTGACATCTAAGTAAGATGAAATATGTCAAATAAGGCTGATATTTGCTTATTTTCTGTCTGATAAGATCATTCTTCTCACTAAGCAGATTTCATGTTAGAGTGTTTTACTTGTTTTAAGTCCTAAATGATCTCAGTAAGATATTACAGCTTGTTGCTGAGATGTGATGACCTATATTGAGTAAAACATGCTTGAAACTAGAATATCAAGTGTTGTGTCATCAACACCATCCATCCATCCATCCATCTTCTTCCACTTATCCGAGGTCGGGTCGCGGGGGCAGCAGCCTAAGCAGAAGCCCAGACTTCCCTCTCCCCAGCCACTTCGTCCAGCTCTTCCTGTGGGACCCCGAGGCGTTCCCAGGCCCGCCGGGAGACATAGTCTTCCCAACGTGTCCTGGGTCTTCCCCGCGGCCTCCTACCAGTGGGACGTGCCCTAAACACCTCCCTAGGGAGGCGTTCGGGTGGCATCCTGACCAGATGCCCGAACCACCTCATCTGGCTCCTCTCCATGTGGAGGAGCAGCGGCTTTACTTTGAGCTCCTCCCGGATGGCAGAGCTTCTCACCCTATCTCTAAGGGAGAGCCCCGCCACCCGGCGGAGGAAACTCATTTCAGCCGCTTGTACCCGTGATCTTGTCCTTTCGGTCATAACCCAAAGCTCATGACCATAGGTGAGGATGGGAACGTAGATCGACCGGTAAATTGAGAGCTTTGCCTTCCGGCTCAGCTCCTTCTTCACCACAACGGATCGATACAGCGTCCGCATTACTGAAGACGCCGCACCGATCTGCCTGTCGATCTCACGATCCACTCTTCCCCCACTCGTGAACAAGACTCCGAGGTACTTGAACTCCTCCACTTGGGGCAAGATCTCCTCCCCAACCCGGAGATGGCACTCCACCCTTTTCCGGGCGAGAACCATGGACTCGGACTTGGAGGTGCTGATTCTCATCCCAGTCGCTTCACACTCAGCTGCAAACCGATCCAGTGAGAGCTGAAGATCCTGGCCAGATGAAGCCATCAGGACCACATCATCTGCAAAAAGCAGAGACCTAATCCTGCAGTCACCAAACCAGATCCCCTCAACGCCTTGACTGCACCTAGAAATTCTGTCCATAAAAGTTATGAACAGAATGGGTGACAAAGGGCAGCCTTGGCGGAGTCCAACCCTCACTGGAAACGTGTCCGACTTACTACCGGCAATGCGGACCAAGCTCTGGCACTGATCATACAGGGAGCGGACTGCCACAATCAGACAGTCCGATACCCCATACTCTCTGAGCACTCCCCACAGGACTTCCCGAGGGACACGGTCGAATGCCTTCTCCAAGTCCACAAAACACATGTAGACTGGTTGGGCAAACTCCCATGCACCCTCAAGGACCCTGCCCAGAGTATAGAGCTGGTCCACAGTTCCACGACCAGGACGAAAACCACACTGTTCCTCCTGAATCCGAGGTTGGACTATCCGGCGTAGCCTCCTCTCCAGTACACCTGAATAGACCTTACCGGGAAGGCTGAGGAGTGTGATCCCACGATAGTTAGAACACACCCTCCGGTTCCCCTTCTTAAAGAGAGGAACCACCACCCCGGTCTGCCAATCCAGAGGTACCGCCCCCGATGTCCACGCGATGCTGTCATCAACACTCACAAGTATAAAACTACTTTTTTAAAGTAGTCATTTCTTATTTCAAGCATGAAGAAGAAAAATCCTGATGGCGAGCGCATATCATTATGACATACTTGCCAACCCTCACGGATTTTCCGGGAGACTCCCGAAATTCAGCGCCTCTCCCGAAAACCTCCCGGGACAAATTTTCTCCCGAAAATCTCCCGAAATTCAGGCGGAGCTGGAAGCCACGCCCCCTCCAGCTCCATGCGGACCTGAGTGACGTCAGGTGCGTAATCGTTGGCCAACCAAAAAGTGACCCCAGTACGCTATAGCCAACATTCACCAGGAGATGGCAACAGACAAACATAGATCACTCTATTACATTCCTCCCCTTTTAGAAATGTATAGAAGTTACTCAAAATAAATAAACAACCCAACCAAAAAATGCAGCAGCTCAATTAAAAAACTGTACTTAAGCCACATTCTTTTCTTTTTTTTTTAGTACTGAACTCTTAACCCCCATTTGTAAAAAATAACATGCTTATTATACAAACAGTATTTGTACACCTTTAACACAGATTTTTATACTGTCTTCAGAGATTCAGTTTTTTTTGGTGGTACTCGAAACCTTTCTGGGTGCCTGCGAAAGGGTGTTCAGCATGGTTGGAAAAATAGTGACAGAGATTAGAACAAGGATGGACAATTCAACCCTTAACTCAACAATGAGTAGATGAGTGTTGTGTGTGTATATGTGGAAATAAATGAACACTGAAATTCAAGTATTTATTTTATATATATATATATATATATATATATATATATATATATATATATATATATATATATATATATATATATGTATATATACATAAAATAAAATAAATATATATATATAGCTAGAATTCACTGAAAGTCAAGTATTTCTTATATATATATATATATATATATATATATATATATATATATATATATATATATATATATATATATATATGTCTTAATAAGGTTATCCAAAAAATAGTGCTCGATACCGTAGTAGAGCGCAATATATGTATGTGTGGGGAAAAAAATCACAAGACTATTTCATCTCTACAGGCCTGTTTCATGAGGGGGGGTACCCTCAATCATCAGGAGGTTTTAATGGGAGCATTCGCATACTATGGTTTATATAGGGCACAGAGTGGGTGGGTACAGGCTGGCCTAGGGGCGTGGTGATTGGCTCATGTGTTACCTAGGAGGTGTTTCCGTCTATGGCGGCATGTTGTTACAATTTCGCTGCGCTTGTTGAGGGATGACAGGTCTGGACGGTAAATAATAAACAGTTTCTCTTTCAAGCATAGGTTGCATCTTTTATTACCACTATTGTAAGGTGTGCTGGATGCAAGAATTTGCCATGTTATTGAATATTCAACATTATTGTCTTTGAGGTCCCAAATGTGTTTGCTGAGTTCTGTGGTATTCCGTAGGTTTTGGTTCCTGAAAGAAGCCTTGTGATTGTTCCATCTGGTTTTAAACTCTCCCTCGGTTAATCCTACATATGTGTCGGATGTGTTAATGTCCTTGCGTGTTACCTTAGATTGGTAAACAACTGATGTTTGTAAGCACCCCCCGTTGAGAGGGCAATCAGGTTTCTTGCGGCAGTTGCAGCCTTTGTTGGTTTTGGGGTCGCTCTGTCCGGGGGCCGACGGCTCATTTGCAATTGTTTTGTTGTGGTTTGAGATAATTTGTCGTATATTGTTCATGCAGCTGTAGCTCAATTTAATGTTGTTCTTGTTGAATACTTTTCTTAGGGTGTTGCCTTTGGGGAAGTGTTTGTCAATCAGACTGAGGAATTTGTGGCCAATGTTAGTTGAGACGTTTTTGCTGTATGGGGGGTTGTACCAGATGATGTTGTTTCGTTTTCTGTTCTTTTTCGGTTGGTTTCCTGGCGTGGGTTCATAGGTGAGGGTGAAATTGTATCCGCTTTCATCAAGGGCTTTTTGGTACGGGGGGGGGTTGCTTGGTCAAATTCAGCTTTGCTAGATGACAGCATCGATAGCCTTTTATTAATTCCGGTAGGTATTCTTTTCGTGATGGTGGGTGGGTGGTTGCTGTCATGGTGCACGTATTGGAGTGTTGTGTTGGGTTTCGTGAATGGTTGGTAGCTGTTATTTCTCAGGTTGAAAGTGACGTCGAGGAAGTTGACGGTTTGCTTGTTGGCTTCAATCGTGATCCGTAGGCCGTTCTCGAGATGAAGTAGTCTTGTGATTTTTCCCACACATACACCAACCCTAACCCATATATATATATATATATATAATAAAATAAATATATATATAGCTAGAATTCACTGAAAGTCAAGTATTTCTTATATATATATATATATAAGAAATACTTGACTTGGTGAATTCTAGCTGTAAATATACTCCTCCCCTCTTAGCCCCACCCCCAACCACGCCCCCGACCACGCCCCCCACCTCCCGAAATCGGAGGTCTCATGGTTGGCAAGTATGTCATTATGTCAAGATAATGGCACTAGCATTTATTTACTTTAAGAACATTTTTCAGCATATTGAGCAAAAAGGTCTCTTTTTTTTTTTTCTACCAAGAAAAGTGCACTTGTTATTAGTGAGAATATACTTATTTTTAAGCTATTTTTGGCTTCATTGAGGTTAGTTAATTTGACTTGTTTTGGAAAGTCTTGACAAGACAAATTTTCTTGTTCTATTGGCAGATCATTTTGCTTAGTTCAAATAAAATACCCCTCATTTTTGTACTTTTTTTTTTCTTGTTTTTGAACACTGACTTTTTGCAGTGCACACACACACACACACACACACACACACACACACACACACACACACACACACACACACACACACACACACACGTGTGTGTTTTGTGTGACTTTGAACACGTGCACATGCCAAGGGCATTACCTCAAACACACACACACACACACACACACACACACACACACACACACACACACACACACACACACACACACACACACACACACACACACACACACGTGCGGGATGATGACTTATTGATTGGTCCAAAAACCAGATGTCTTTTTTTTTTGTGTGTGACCTCCGAATTTGAAGGCACACTTTTGGACAAGTTGTACAAAAAGTCCAAACGTGACCGAGCATGGCGCAACAACACACACACACACACACACACACACACACACACACACACACACACACACACACACACACACACACACACATTGAGCCCCACTAAACACAGGGTCACAAGTCACAGAAGAACTGGCAGACGTATGAAATCATCAATGCGGTCGACCTTTCCTTTCAAAATAAAAGTTTTCATGTAAGATGGCTTCAGACTGTCGCAGTTGTCATGAACGCTGATTGGTTTCATTTGATTGCGATTGCTTGCAATTGCCTCTATTAAGTGAAAGATACTTGCGTGGAGATGTTGCGGGGAAGAAAAGCTCAGCTGCCTCAAAACGAGCTTTTAACGAACCTTTTAATTCTCTTTATTTGAATGTTCTTTGTGAAGCGCGTCAATTAAGTCCATTATGTCCAAGGACGCCAGCATGGTGGTCCTTGTGTCGCTTCACTGCTGCACACAATTAAACCTGCGTGTGTGTGTGTGTGTGCGTGTGTGTGTGTGTGTGTGTGTGTGTGTGTGTGTGTGTGTGTGTGTGTGCGTGTGTGTGTGTGTGCGTGTGTGTGTGTGTGTGTGTGTGTGTGTGCATGTGCGCGTGCTGGCTAATGGGTCACATGATCAGCTGTCACATTCAAAGTTGACTAAAATGTTCTTTTTTTGGACAGAAGGTCAACACGTGTGTGTGTGTGTGTGTGTGTGTGTGTGTGTGTGTGTGTGTGTGTGTGTGTGTGTGTGTGTGTGTGCGTGCGGGGGAGGGTGGGTGTTGTCAGGCATGCTGGGAAAATGTTGAGGTGGGCCGCAGGTTAGCGTGTGATTGACAGGTGCACACCTCCCGGACGCCCCGCGTGGACAATCAAGCGCTCCCTCGCAGAGAACCCACAATTAGCCTCGACAGCCGTGAGTGACGGCGACACTTCCTGTCTGGCTTTCGCCACTTCCTGCGGGCCGACTTGTCGACAACACAGCGGCCTGTCCGGCTCGCCACGTGAGACACGTGCGTCCAATTAGCTAACGAGCTTGTAAACAAGCGATCAGTCGCTAATTGACCCCGGTGTGTGTGTGTGTGTGTGTGTGTCAGTGAGGGGGGGGGGGCTAATGGTGAAGGTAGGCAGCGAGTTCATTAGCGTGTCATTTTCTGACCCCGCCCCCCGCTGAGATAACCATTACTGCTCACCGCCTGTCAATCACACCGTTAGCATGTTGCTAAGTGAGACAAGCTTTCTTTCTGGAAACATCCACATTCTCTCTACGTTCATGACTAATCTCATCTCACCTTATTTTCTTCTTTATTCTTCCCTTACTTTCTTCTTTATTCTTCCCTTACTTTCTCCTTTATTCTTCCCTTACTTTCTTCTTTATTCTTCCCTTACTTTCTTCTTTATTCTTCCCTCACTTTCTTCTTTATTCTTCCCTTACTTTCTTCTTTATTCTTCCCTTACTTTCTTCTTTATTCTTCCCTCACTTTCTTCTTTATCCTTCCCTCACTTTCTTCTTTATCCTTCCCTTACTTTCTTCTTTATTCTTCCCTCACTTTCTTCTTTATCCTTCCCTCACTTTCTTCTTTATCCTTCCCTTACTTTCTCCTTTATTCTTCCCTTACTTTCTCCTTTATCCTTCCCTTACTTTCTTCTTTCTTTTTCCCTTACTTTCTTCTTTATTCTTCCCTTACTTTCTTCTTTATCCTTCCCTTACTTTCTTCTTTCTTTTTCCCTTACTTTCTTCTTTATTCTTCCCTTACTTTCTTCTTTATCCTTCCCTTACTTTCTTCTTTATTCTTCCCTTACTTTCTTCTTTATCCTTCCCTTACTTTCTTCTTTATTCTTCCCTCACTTTTTTCTTTATCCTTCCCTTACTTTCTTCTTTATCCTTCCCTCACTTTCTTCTTTATCCTTCCCTCACTTTCTTCTTTATCCTTCCCTTACTTTCTTCTTTATCCTTCCCTTACTTTCTTCTTTATTCTTCCCTTACTTTCTCCTTTATCCTTACCTTACTTTCTTCTTTATTCTTCCCTTACTTTTTTCTTTATCCTTCCCTTACTTTCTTCTTTATTCTTCCCTTACTTTCTTCTTTATCCTTCCCTTACTTTCTCCTTTATTCTTCCCTTACTTTCTTCTTTATCCTTCCCTTACTTTCTTCTTTATCCTTCCCTTACTTTCTCCTTTATTCTTCCCTTACTTTCTCCTTTATCCTTCCCTTACTTTCTTCTTTCTTCTTCCCTTACTTTTTTCTTTATCCTTCCCTTACTTTCTTCTTTATCCTTCCCTCACTTTCTTCTTTATCCTTCCCTCACTTTCTTCTTTATCCTTCCCTCACTTTCTTCTTTATCCTTCCCTTACTTTCTTCTTTATCCTTCCCTTACTTTCTTCTTTATTCTTCCCTTACTTTCTCCTTTATCCTTACCTTACTTTCTTCTTTATTCTTCCCTTACTTTTTTCTTTATCCTTCCCTTACTTTCTTCTTTATTCTTCCCTTACTTTCTTCTTTATCCTTCCCTTACTTTCTTCTTTATCTTCCCTTACTTTCTTCTTTATTCTTCCCTTACTTTCTCCTTTATTCTTCCCTTACTTTCTCCTTTATCCTTCCCTTACTTTCTTCTTTCTTTTTCCCTTACTTTTTTCTTTATCCTTCCCTTACTTTCTTCTTTATCCTTCCCTCACTTTCTTCTTTATCCTTCCCTCACTTTCTTCTTGATTCTTCCCTTACTTTCTTCTTTATCCTTCCCTTACTTTCTTCTATATCCTTCCCTTACTTTCTTCTTTATTCTTTCCTTACTTTCTCCTTTATCCTTACCTTACTTTCTTCTTTATTCTTCCCTTACTTTTTTCTTTATCCTTCCCTCACTTTCTTCTTTATCCTTCCCTTACTTTCTTCTTTATCCTTCCCTTACTTTCTTCTTTATTCTTCCCTTACTTTCTCCTTTATCCTTACCTTACTTTCTTCTTTATTCTTCCCTTACTTTTTTCTTTATCCTTCCCTTACTTTCTTCTTTATTCTTCCCTTACTTTCTTCTTTATCCTTCCCTTACTTTCTTCTTTATCCTTCCCTTACTTTCTTCTTTATTCTTCCCTTACTTTCTCCTTTATTCTTCCCTTACTTTCTCCTTTATCCTTCCCTTACTTTCTTCTTTCTTTTTCCCTTACTTTTTTCTTGATCCTTCCCTTACTTTCTTCTTTATCCTTCCCTCACTTTCTTCTTTATCCTTCCCTCACTTTCTTCTTGATTCTTCCCTTACTTTCTTCTTTATCCTTCCCTTACTTTCTTCTATATCCTTCCCTTACTTTCTTCTTTATTCTTTCCTTACTTTCTGCACTATTTCCCACCCAGCGCTCTTATTTTGGTGATGAGTATTTTGGGTTGCGAGAGGAATACTTTCCCCGTCGTGGGAAACCTTCATGCTGTCACAAAGTGCCAGCCTGGAGAGAAAGTGAAGAAGAAGTTAACTTTCAGTTTTGGTTCCTTCTCTAAGGTGGGCAACCGAGGTGGACAAAAGAATGAGAACCATAAGCTCGCTCAGTTCTCTCTCTCTCCAGCACCTTTACTACAATTATTGATATTTATTAATTATACATAATATTTATTTATATTTGTTTTGTAGAATAAATTGTTCAACTTTGATTTTAGCAAAAGGATGTGGGTGGACTCTCCCACGGTCCTACTCATGGATTGTCTTGCATTTCCTTCTTTTTTCCCCCTAATAAAATGGCTTTTTTACTAGCACATTGCCTATCTGTCTCTGCATCCTAGAGTCACAGCAACAACGCCAAGGCCATTGGCTTAAAATATGTACAACACTATAATTAGCATTTTTACATGTTTCCCCCTGCTGCAAGACAAATATTTATATGAGACAAATAAAATGGTGTGGAAGTAATGAAATTCTTTGTATGTATTGGACCCCAACTTGCAGGAAAAATCCCAGATCCACGGACAACTGGTAAAAATATGGAGGGATTGTTGGAGAGAAATCCCAATTCTATGTTTTTAACTGCAGTGGGTGAAGAAGAAGTGATGGATATTGTAAAGAAATGTAAGAAGAAAATGTCCACTGACTGCAATGACATTGGTGAAAAAGGTCATGACAGGGATATCAAACCCATGAACATACATCTGGAATTTGTCATTTCAAACCAGCGCATTTCCAAATGAAATGGAAATAGCTCAATCTGTTTAAAACTGGGAGCAAGCACCACTTCACAAACTATCTACTTCCACAATTCTCTAAAATACTAGAAAAACTATTCAATAACAGGTTAGATGCATTTCTAGAAAAGCATCAAATGTCAATATGGGTTTAGATCAAACAGATCTACATCAATGGCAATAGTTGAAATCACAAATGCCATAGACAAGAAACAATATGCAACGTATGGAATATTTATTGATCTAAAAAAAGCATTTGACACAATGAACCATGATATGTTCATCAATAAAATGGAAAAGTATGGAATCAGGGGAGTTGTACTAGACTGGCTTAAAAGTTACTTAAATAAGAGACAACAGTTTGTGAGGCAGCACGGTTGTCTGCCTCACAATACGAAGGTCCTGAGTAGTCCTGAGTTCAATTCCGGGCTCGGGATCTTTCTGTGTGGAGTTTGCATGTTCTCCCCGTGACTGCGTGGGTTCTACTCCGGCTTCCTCCCACCTCCAAAGACATGCACCTGGGGATAGGTTGATTGGCAACACTAAATGGTCCCTAGTGTGTGAATGTTGTCTGTCTATCTGTGTTGGCCCTGTGATGAGATGGCGACTTGTCCAGGGTGTACCCCGCCTTCTGCCCGAATGCAGCTGAGATAGGCTCCAGCACCCCCTGCGACCCTGAAGGGAATAAGCGGTAGAAAATGGATGGATGGATGGACAACAGTTTGTGAAGTTGGGGGATTGTGTTTGGACATTGCTTGTGGTGTCCCCCAGGGGTCAGTGTTGGGGCCAAAACTGTTCATCCTGTATATCAATGATATATGTCAAGTGTTTACATTATTGAAATTAGTCTTATTTGCTGATGACACTGATACTTTTTGTTCAGGATTGTCTGATTGTGGCGGTTCGCTCCCTGTATGATCAGTGTCAGAGCTTGGTCCGCCTTGCCGGCAGTAAGTCGGACACGTTTCCAATGAGGGTTGGACTCCGCCAAGGCTGCCCTTTGTCACACATTCTGTTCTGAACTTTTATGGACAGAATTTCTAGGCGCAGTCAAGGCGTTGAGGGGATCTGGTTTGGTGGCTGCAGGATTAGGTCTCTGCTATTTGCAGATGATGTGGTCCTGATGGCTTCATCTGGCCAGGATCTTCAGCTCTCACTGGATCGGTTCGCAGCAGAGTGTGAAGCGACTGGGATGGGACTCAGCACCTCCAAGTCCGAGTCCATGGTTCTCACCCGGAAAAGGGTGGAGTGCCATCTCCGGGTTGGGGAGGAGACCCTGCCCCAAGTGGAGGAGTTCAAGTACCTCGGAGTCTTGTTCACGAGTGAGGGAAGAGTGGATCGTGAGATCGACAGGCGGATCGGTGCGGCGTCTTCAGTAATGCGGACGCTGTATCGATCCGTTGTGGTGAAGAAGGAGCTGAGCCGGAAGGCAAAGCTCTCAATTTACCGGTCGATCTACGTTCCCATCCTCACCTATGGTCATGAGCTTTGGGTTATGACCGAAAGGACAAGATCACGGGTACAAGCGGCCCAAATGAGTTTCCCCCGCCGGGTGGTGGGTCTCTCCCTTAGAGATAGGGTGAGAAGCTCTGTCATCTGGGGGGAGCTCAAAGTAAAGCCGCTGCTCCTCCACATGGAGAGGAGCCAGATGAGGTGGTTCGGGCATCTGGTCAGGATGCCACCCGAACGCCTCCCTAGGGAGGTGTTTAGGGCACGTCCGACCGGTAGGAGGCCACGGGGAAGACCCAGGACACGTTGGGAAGACTATGTCTCCCGGCTGGCCTGGGAACGCCTCGGGGTCCCACAGGAAGAGCTGGACCAAGTGGCTGGGGAGAGGGAAGTCTGGGCTTCCCTGCTTAGGCTGCTGCCCCCGCGACCAGACCTCGATGGATGGATGGATGGACTGATACTTTTTATTCAGGGGATGACTTCAATCAATTGCAGGAAGTCATTATGGAAGAAATGATTCAACTAAAAACTTGGTTTGACTACAATGAATTGTCATTAAAGCTGACTAAGACTAAGTTCATGCTGACACGTGGAACAAGGGTGCATATTGAAAGGGTTTTTGAAATAAAATTCCTTGGAGTTCCAATTGACGATGAAATGAAGTGGAAATGGCATATAAAACATGTATAATCTAATCTGCCAAGAAGCATCTCAGTAATAAATCAAGCAAAGCAGATTCTGGATCACAAATCACTCCCCATTCTTTACTGTTCATTAGTCTTACCATACTCACTCACTATTCTTACACTCACAAATATTCACATTGAATGATATCATTTGGTATCAAACTGCACAAATAATGTATAAAGCCAAAATAAATAAACTCCCGGGAAGCATTCAAACATTGTTCAGCTCACGAGAGGGGGGGTTATAATTGAAGGGGGAATTTAAATTTCAAAATGCTTAGTTATAGAACGACCATTAGAAGTTTTTGTATTTCAATTTGTGGAGTGAAAGTATGGAATGTTTGAATGTGGAGTTAAAGCAATGTCCAAACATAAAGCAGTTTAAAAAGAAGTATAGGTACATGCTATTCCACAGGTAGAGAGATGAAGAAGGGCTTTGATATTGGCTTGTTTGTGTTACAGAAGAGTGTGGGGCTGCCCATTGACGCATGATACCATTTCCATCATCACTAGTCAGTCAATCTGGCGCCCGAGGCAAGATTTTAGGTGGCGCCCCCTCACATCGGCAGTGAAGTGTATATACTCACAAGAAACCGAATAGCTTTGTCTTTGACCTTTTTTTTACTTAAAGAAAGCAAATTAACAATCAGAATAGTTAACAAGATAAAAAAAATATGAATAAATAAATGAATGCAAAAAATAAAAAATGAATATATGAAATACAATATTTTTTACATACATATTGCTTAATTTACATTAATGATGTGCACTTTAACAACCAGGCTTACAACTATACCTAATATATAAAGGGGTGGAAAAGTGACTATTACCTGCAGGGCAAACATTAGCTAACCAGAAGGCAATAACAATGTAAACAAAAAACACCTGCTTAAAAGATCTAATACAAATGTCCCTGAGGAATGTAAGGTGGGAGTACTGTAATTACCTAACGTTACATTATTATTTTCCATAACAATTTAGCCCCCTCCACAATATTAACCCGACGTTAAAACAGAACTAGCTATTTATTGATTAGCAATTGCCGAATCATGTAACATTAGCTTAATGCTAAAAAGCCAGGTTACTATCACATTCTGTAACAGACAAATAATTTCATGTAGGCTAACGTTACCTACCTGCTACCTCTGTCTTTTTCTCGTTTCTCCTCCTCTTCTTTTCTCTTTTTTCTTCACTGGGCACCTGACAGTTTTGGCCGTTTTGACATCTTGTGTTGATTTTTTGATGTGGTGACGTCCAAAAAGAGTCATGATACGGGAAGGGAGGGGGGGGGGGGGGGTGTAATATTGTAACAAATAATATTTCTATTATATAGGCTTTACTTTGCATTTTAATTAACGTGGGATTATTTTTTGTATTTAGAAATAATAGTACCAACTTTTTCGTTTTTTTCTCCAACATTTGTGGCACTGGCGTGGCGCCCCCTGATGGACGGCGCCCTTAGCATTTGCCTATACGGCCTATGCCACGGGCCGGCCCTGTCACTAGTGGTAATGGTGTGGCATGATACCATTTCCATCATCACTGGTGGTAATGGTGTGGCTATGTATGTGTGTAGTGTGCATATGTATGTATATATATATCATTGATGTATATACAAGTTCATTAAGTTTGTACATTGAGTGAACAGGTCGTTCTAGCTCAGAGTAATTTATGATTGAAAGAAAAGGGGTAGGATTAAATAAGTGTAAAATTCTTCTCACTCCTTTTCAAATATGTAAAAAAAAGAAAAAGAAAAAGAAAGTCCAATGCTTATTTGTTTTCGTTTTTTATTCTCCATTGTTTTCATTTTGTTATAATGTCTGTTTGCATATTTGAAATAAAAATATATCTATCTATCTATTATAATAGACACATTTGTAAAGTATTATTTCAATATCAAAAATACATATATGGAGATGTAATGGAAAGAGTACATATAAAGATATGTAATAGATTAGGTTTATACAAACAATATTTATGAAGATATTTAATAAATGAAGTGGGTATAAATAATACATATGTAATGAATTAGTTTATGTAAATAATACATATAATAAAGCGATGTTAATAAATGAAGTTTATATAAATAATACATATAAAGATATGCAATATATGAAGTTTATATAAATAATACATATATGCAATATATGAAGTTTATATAAATAAATCATATAAAGGTATGTAATAAATACAGTTTATATAAATAATACATATAAAGATATGTAATAAATGAAGTTTATATAAATAATACACAAAGATATAGATCAAGTGTGTTTTTAATGTGACTTTACAAATATATTGACGATGATATATTTTATTGAAGGACTGTAATTATAAAGTGATAATTCAATAAGATAATCAATAATAATAACATATTCTATTTTTATACCTTCTTGCATGTTTGTCTTCCTTTTTAGCCATGAAGCACTTTTCAATCAGTTAGCAAATTGACTTCATTAACACACACACACTCACACACACACACACACACACACACACACACACACACACACACACACACACACACACACACACACACAAAAACACACACACACACACACACACACACACACACACACACACACACACACACACACACGCACACGCATACACACACACACACACACACACACACACACACACACACACACACACACACACACACACACGCACACACACACACACACACACACACACAAACAAACATACACACACACACACACACACACATGTTACTCCATAATTAATACACACACACACTGGGTCATAAAGAACACAATACACACTCATTAGTGGCGCACACAAGGACACATGTAGACTTCTTACAAACAGATGGACACTTTCAATGTGTGACCCTCAACACACACACACACACACACACACACACACACACACACACACACACACACACACACACACACACACACACACACACACACACACACACACTCCCACACACACACACACACACACGAAGAGCAGCTGCTGGTGGTTTCTTGCTACCTGCTGCTCTCATCATGTTACACACACACACACACACACACACACACACACACACACACACACACACACACACACACACACACACACACACACACACACACACACTCACACACACACACACACACACACACACTCCATTTACTTTCACAGGTTGATAATTGGTTGATAATCGATAATTAATCACATTTCAATGTTTACTGTATTGTATTACTGTAACCACTTTTACTATATTTAACATAGTGTATTTTTATTATCATGATTATACATATATACAGTACATACATGCTTATATACATTTAACATACAATATGTTTATTAACATGATAATATATATCTAACACTGTAATTTAATTAACATGCTTATATACACTTAACTAACAATATGTTTAATAGCGTGACTATATATATATTTACCTTACAGTATGTTTGTTAACATGTTATATAAATATATATATAAACATATATTATGTTTATTAACATGACAACATATATTTAACATACAATATTTCAATAACAGCATTATCAATATTTAACATACAGCAGGTTAACAAACATGATGATATATATTTAACATACAGTAGGTTTATTAATAACATTATATAACATAAAATATGTTTATTAACACAATGATGTATATTTAACATACAGTATGTTTATTAATAACATCATATAACATAAAACGTTTTTATTAACATGATGATATATATTTAACATACAGTATGTTTATTAATAACATCATATAACATAAAACATGTTTATCAACATGATGATATATATTTAACATACAGTATGTTTATTAATAACATCATATAACAAAATATGTTTATTAACATGACAAAATATATTTAACATACACTATTTCAATAACAGTATTATCTATATTTAACATACAGCAGGTTAACAAACATGATGATATATATTTAATATACAGTAGGTTTATTAATAACATCATATAACATAAAATATGTTTATCAACATGATGATATATATTTAACATACAGCATGTTTATTAATAACATCAAATAGCATAACATATGTTTATTAATTTTATTCAATAAAGTTATCATACATTTAAAATACAGTATGTTTTCTAACATGATCATATATATGTATTTAATAATTAAATTATATATATATATATATATATATATATATATATATATATATATATATATATATATATATATATATATATATATATGTATATATATATATTTATCAACATGAATTTAAAATTTGATATACATTGTTTATTAAAATGATTATATATATTTTTTATACTGGATGTTGAATAATACAATCATGTTTATTTAACATGTTTAACATGAATATTATTATTCAAAATAAAATATGTTTATTTACATGATCATATATATGCCGTATATTTGACATACAGTATGTTTATCAATAAAATCATATATATTTGACATATAGTATGTTTATTAATAAAATCATATATATTTGACATATAGTATGTTTATTAATAAAATCATATATATTTGACATACAGTATGTTTATCAACATGTATATTATTATACATTGTGTGTAGTAACATGGATATTTATGTTCAACATCCTGTATATTAATTAATAAGATACATACAGTATGTTTATTTTTAATATATATTTAACATCCTGAATATTAATGAGTACAATTAATAAAGTATGTTTATTATTAATATATATTTAACATCCCGTATATTAATTAATAAGATACATACAGTATGTGCATCATTAATAGATATTTAATATCCTGTATATTAATTAATAACATTAATACAGTTATGTTTATTATTAATATATATTTAACATGATTTTATTAATTCATGCTTGCAGTGGAAAAACAGCTGAACTTTACAATGAATATCAAACAAACAAAAAAAAAAAAAAATGAAAAGAACAGACAGTATTTCATATAAAAAAACATTTTCAAGGCAACAGCAGCATGGAAACTATTAGCATTCTGTTATATGACTGTATTACTTATTTCATTAGATAGTGTCATCCTGTATATTCATTAATAAGATATATACGGCATGTTTATTATTAATATATATTTAACATCATGAATATTAATTAATACAATTAATACAGTATTTTTATTATTAATATATATTTAACATCCTGTATATTAATTAATAAGATACAAACAGTATGTTTATTGTTAATAGATATTTAACATCCTGTATATTAATTAATAAAATGCATACAGTATGTGTATTATTCATATATATTTAACATCCTGTATATTAATTAATAAGATATATACTGTATGTTTATTATTAATATATATTTAACATCATGAATATTAATTAATACAATTAATACAGTATTTTTATTATTAATATATATTTAACATCCTGTATATTAATTAATAAGATACAAACAGTATGTTTATTATTAATATATATTTAACATCATGAATATTAATTAATACAATTAATACAGTATTTTTATTATTAATATATATTTAACATCCTGTATATTAATTAATAAGATACAAACAGTATGTTTATTGTTAATAGATATTTAACATCCTGTATATTAATTAATAAAATGCATACAGTATGTGTATTATTCATATATATTTAACATCCTGTATATTAATTAATAAGATATATACTGTATGTTTATTATTAATATATATTTAACATCATGAATATTAATTAATACAATTAATACAGTATTTTTATTATTAATATATATTTAACATCCTGTATATTAATTAATAAGATACAAACAGTATGTTTATTATTAATATATATTTAACATCATGAATATTAATTAATACAATTAATACAGTATTTTTATTATTAATATATATTTAACATCCTGTATATTAATTAATAAGATACAAACAGTATGTTTATTGTTAATAGATATTTAACATACTGTATATTAATTAATAAAATGCATACAGTATGTGTATTATTCATATATATTTAACATCCTGTATATTAATTAATAAGATACATACAGTATGTGTATTATTAATATATATTTAACATCCTGTATATTAATTAATAAGATACATACAGTATGTTTATTATTAATAGATATTTAACATCCTGTATATTAATTAATAAAATACATACAGTATGTGTATTATTAATAGATATTTAACATCCTGTATATTAATTAATAAAATGCATACAGTATGTGTATTATTAATATATATTTAACATCCTGTATATTAATTAATAAGATACATACAGTATGTGTATTATTCATATATATTTAACATAATGTATATTAATTATGACTACTACTAAGTTGTTATGTACACATGTTGGCTGTTTTGTTGTGTGTCTGCCAGTGTAATTATGTTGAATTGTATTACATTGTGTTACTGTGTGTGTGTGTGTGCATGTGTGTGTGTGTGTGCGTGTGTGTGTGTGTGTGTTGTCACAGTGCTAAAAGGTCAAAGGTGAAGCATTTGAAGTCCATGAGATGATGAAAAGGTCAAATACACAATGACATGCTATTAGCAACGTGCTCGCTGAATGTCTATTCAGGAGGCACCTTTTCATCTCAGCACAAGGTCAGCACACACACACACACACACACACACACACACACACACACACACACACACACACACACACACACACACACGCTTGTCTTTGAATAGAATTCAATTCCGTGTCTTTGTCGCCTCCTTTATTGTGTGTGTGTGTGTGTGTGTGTGTGTGTGTGTGTGTGTGTGTGTGTGTGTGTGTGTGTGTGTGTGTGTTCTGGCAATGTGTACTTATTGGGGACGTCTTTCTGTTTACAAAGTCACTTGAGGGGACGTTTGACGTTATGGGGAGCAAAATAAAGGTAAAACCAGTTTACAAAATGACTGTAGAGGATTTATTTTGGGGACTTTTGCAAACTTTTCCAAAATGTCTTTCTCCCCCACTCACAGTGTGACGTCGCTGGGTGCGTTTTGGACATGTTGGGCACCCCAGGACTCGCGTGGCCGGCTGCGGGACTTGTGGTACTCAAACCTGGGTTTTTTTTTACATGTTGGCCGCGTTAGGGACATTTGCTCTGCTAGCCTACCACTATAGGTGTGTGTGTGTGTGTGTGTGTGTGTGTGTGTGTGTGTGTGTGTGTGTGTGTGTGTGTGTGTGTGTGTGTGTGTGTGTGTGTGTGTGTGTGCTGACCTTGTTCACACCTCCTCATATGGAAGATACTTTTCCTTCTTCATGTCTCAAGAAGGCTAGAAATACAAGAACACACACACACACACACACACACACACACACACACACACACACACACACACACACACACACACACACACACACACACAAAGAAGAGAAAGGTATGAATTGATGGCATTACGTTTTGACCTCAAATGAGCAGTAATGGAGGATGATGGGTCACACACACACACAGAGAAAGTTTGCTAAGTTGCTTTCTTACACACACACACACACACACACACACACACACACACACACACACACACACACACACACACACACACACACACAGATTTGTGTATTTGTTCCCTTCTTGAGATAAATGCCTACCTCTTTAGGACCAGCCTTTCTAGATATATAAAGAAGTGTATTTACAACATTAATAATATATATATATATATATATACTATGCATGTTGGCCAAAGAAAGGGGGTGCATTTCAATTTCTTACACACACTTGTTATGTTATATGTTGACCAGAGGGGGAGCACTTCACATTTTTTACACACACTTGTTATTTCATATGTTGACCAGTGGGGGAGCACTTCTAATGTTTACACACACTTATTATTTCATATGTTGACCAGAGGGGGAGCACTTCACATTTTTACACACACTTGTTATTTCATATGTTGACCAGAGGGGGAGCACTTCACATTTTTACACACACTTTTTATTTCATATGTTGGCCAAAGAAAGGGGGTGCATTTCAATTTCTTACACACACAGGACCAGCTTTTCTAGATATATAAAGAAGTGTATTTACAACATTAATTATATATATATATATATATATATATATATATATATATATATATATATATATATATATATATATATATATATATATATATATATATATATATATACTATGCATGTTGGCCAAAGAAAGGGGGTGCATTTCAATTTCTTACACACACTTGTTATTTCATATGTTGACCAGAGGGGGAGCACTTCACATTTTTACACACACTTGTTATTTCATATGTTGACCAGAGGGGGAGCACTTCAAATTTCTACACACACTTGTTATTTCATATGTTGACCAGAGGGGGAGCACTTCACATTTTTACACACACTTGTTATTTCATATGTTGACCAGAGGGGGAGCACTTCACATTTTTACACACACTTGTTATTTCATATGTTGACCAGAGGGGGAGCACTTCACATTTGAACACACACTTGTTATTTCATATGTTGGCCAGAGGGGGTGCAATTCACATTTTTACACACACTTGTTATTTCATATGTTGGCCAAAGAAAGGGGGTGCATTTCAATTTCTTACACACACTTGTTATTTCATATGTTGACCAGAGGGGGAGCACTTCTAATGTTTACACACACTTGTTATTTCATATGTTGACCAGAGGGGGAGCACTTCACATGTTTTACACACACTTGTTATTTCATATGTTGACCAGGGGGGGAGCACTTCTAATGTTTACACACACTTATTATTTCATATGTTGGCCAGAGGGGGAGCACTTCACATTTCTTACACACACTTGTTATTTCATATGTTGACCAGAGGGGGAGCACTTCACATTTTTACACACACTTGTTATTTCATATGTTGACCAGAGGGGGACCACTTCTAATGTTTACACACACTTGTTATTTCATATGTTGACCAGAGGGGGAGCACTTCACATTTTTACACACACTTGTTATTTCATATATTGACCAGAGGGGGACCACTTCTAATGTTTACACACACTTGTTATTTCATATGTTGACCAGAGGGGGAGCACTTCACATTTTTACACACACTTGTTATTTCATATGTTGACCAGAGGGGGACCACTTCTAATGTTTACACACACTTGTTATTTCATATGTTGACCAGAGGGGGAGCACTTCACATTTTTACACACACTTGTTATTTCATATGTTGACCAGAGGGGGAGCACTTCACATTTTTACACACACTTGTTATTTCATATGTTGGCCAGAGGGGGAGCACTTCTAATGTTTACACACACTTGTTATTTCATATGTTGACCAGTGGGGGAGCACTTCTAATGTTTACACACACTTGTTATTTCATATGTTGACCAGAGGGGGAGCACTTCACATTTTTACACACACTTGTTATTTCATATGTTGACCAGAGGGGGAGCACTTCACATTTTTACACACACTTGTTATTTCATATGTTGACCAGAGGGGGAGCACTTCACATTTTTACACACACTTGTTATTTCATATGTTGGCCAGAGGGGGAGCACTTCACATTTTTACACACACTTTTTATTTCATATGTTGGCCAAAGAAAGGGGGTGCATTTCAATTTCTTACACACACAGGACCAGCTTTTCTAGATATATAAAGAAGTGTATTTACAACATTAATTATATATATATATATATATATATATATATATATATATATATATATATATATATATATATATATATATATATATATATATATATATATATATACTATGCATGTTGGCCAAAGAAAGGGGGTGCATTTCAATTTCTTACACACACTTGTTATTTCATATGTTGACCAGAGGGGGGAGCACTTCACATTTTTACACACACTTGTTATTTCATATGTTGACCAGAGGGGGAGCACTTCACATTTTTACACACACTTGTTATTTAATATGTTGGCCAAAGAAAGGGGGTGCATTTCAATTTCTTACACACACTTGTTATTTCATATGTTGACCAGAGGGGGAGCACTTCAAATTTTTACACACACTTGTTATTTCATATGTTGACCAGAGGGGGACCACTTCTAATGTTTACACACACTTGTTATTTCATATGTTGACCAGAGGGGGAGCACTTCAAATTTTTACACACACTTGTTATTTCATATGTTGACCAGAGGGGGACCACTTCTAATGTTTACACACACTTGTTATTTCATATGTTGACCAGAGGGGGAGCACTTCACATTTTTACACACACTTGTTATTTCATATGTTGACCAGAGGGGGACCACTTCTAATGTTTACACACACTTGTTATTTCATATGTTGACCAGAGGGGGAGCACTTCACATTTTTACACACACTTGTTATTTCATATGTTGACCAGAGGGGGACCACTTCTAATGTTTACACACACTTGTTATTTCATATGTTGACCAGAGGGGGAGCACTTCACATTTTTACACACACTTGTTATTTCATATGTTGACCAGAGGGGGACCACTTCTAATGTTTACACACACTTGTTATTTCATATGTTGACCAGAGGGGGAGCACTTCACATTTTTACACACACTTGTTATTTCATATGTTGACCAGAGGGGGAGCACTTCACATTTTTTACATAGGGAAGTCCTTCTCTAGCTGCCATCTTGTTTTTATCATATCTTGCTGCCTTTAACCTGTCAATGTTTACTTTTGTATGCACATTAAATCAACAATCATCCTGACTTTGGAGCAATGTTCACGGACTCTAGTATGTGGCTCTCTATTAGATGCAATGTTATTGATTTATGTCATCACTTGGTCACACCTCCTCATATGGAAAATACTTTTCCTTCTTCATGTTTCAAGAAGGCTAGAAATACAAGAACACACACACACACACACACACACACACACACACACACACACACACACACACACACACTGACACAACATGGTTCTAAGTGAGGTTCAACATAGTTAAAAACAAGGTGTGTGTGTGTGTGTGTGTGTGTGTGTGTGTGTGTGTGTGTGCGTCTGACTGACTGGCTCACACATGTCGCCAACTAGTGGCCTGGCATGCACGCCACTTTACCCTCCCCCCACTTCCTGTCATCACCTTCCCATACTTTCCACGGTGTCCCGCACGGCGCCGTGACGGGAGAGACCACGCCCCCCTTGCGCTGACAGCATAATGAACAGCAGCAGTCAAATGGAGCGTGAAGGTGTGTGTGTGTGTGTGTGTGTGTGTGTGTGTGTGTGTGTGTGTGTGTGTGTGTGTGTGTGTGTGTGTGTGTGTGTGTGTAAAGTGGAGTGCAGAGTGAACATGATGGCGTCTGAAGAGCTTTTTCTACATCAACAGGAAACACTAAGAGCCTTAAGTGGTTCTGAGTCTATGTGTGTGTGTGTGTGTGTGTGTGTGTGTGTGTGTGTGTGTGTGTGTGTGTGTGTGTGCCCGACTACATAAAACAAATGCAAAAGCAGAAAAAAAGTCATTGGCGATTGGCAAGACACCACCTGCCAAGAGTGTGTGTGTGGTCGCCCTTCTCTCATGCTTTTGTCCACCTCGTTTGCCACGCCTTGGCGGGTACCGAAACCGAAAGTTCACTTTGACGTGCGTGCCGAGCAGACACGCGTTCTCCTCCACTTTGGCTGGTGCATCACGACGCCATTAATAATAATAACAATGATAGGTGGGTTTATTAGCCCTAAAAGCCAGAGATACAGAGACTTCCTGGATGAAAACAACGCTTCCCATCCAACCTGATGGAGGGAAAGATGAATGCAGCAATGTGCAGAGACATCTTGGATGAAAAGTAACGCTTCCCATCCAACCTGATGGAGGGAAAGATGAATGCAGCAATGTGCAGAGACATCCTGGATTAAAACCAACATTTCCCATCCAACCTGATGGAGGGAAAGATGAATGCAGCAATGTACAGAGACATCCTTGATGAAAAGCAACACTTCCCATCCAACCTGATGGAGGGAAAGATGAATGCAGTAATGTGCAGAGACATCCTGGATTAAAATCAAACGCTTCCCATCCAACCTGATGGAGGGAAAGATGAATGCAGCAACGTACAGAAACATCCTGGATGAAAAGCAACGCTTCCTATCCAACCTGATGGAGGGAAAGATGAATGCAGCAATGTGCAGAGACATCCTGGATGAAAACAACGCTTCCCATCCAACCTGATGGAGGGAAAGATGAATGCAGTAATGTACAGAGACATCCTGGATGAAAACAACGCTTCCCATCCAACCTGATGGAGGGAAAGATGAATGCAGTAATGTACAGACACATCCTGGATTAAAACCAACACTTCCCATCCAACCTGATGGAGGGAAAGATGAATGCAGCAATGTGCGGAGACATCTTGGATGAAAATCAAACGCTTCCCATCCAACCTGATGGAGGGAAAGATAAAAGCAGCAATGTGCAGAGACATCCTGGATGAAAAGCAACACTTCCCATCCAACCTGATGGAGGGAAAGATGAATGCAGCAATGTACAGACACATCCTGGATTAAAACCAATACTTCCCATCCAACCTGATGGAGGGAAAGATGAATGCAGCAATGTGCAGAGACATCCTGGATGAAAATCAAATGCTTCCCATACAACCTGACGGAGGGAAAGATGAATGCAGCAATGTGCAGAGACATCTTGGATGAAAACAGAACGCTTCCCATCCAACCTGATGGAGGGAAAGATGAATGCAGCAATGTGCAGAGACATCCTGGATGAAAAGCAACACTTCCCATCCAACCTGATGGAGGGAAAGATGAATGCAGCAATGTGCAGAGACATCCTGGATGAAAAGCAACACTTCCCATACAACCTGATGGAGGGAAAGATGAATGCAGCAATGTACAGAGACATCCTGGATGAAAAGCAATGCTTCCCATCCAACGTGATGGAGGGAAAGATGAATGCAGCAATGTGCAGAGACATCTTGGATGAAAATCGAACGCTTCCCATCCAACCTGATGGAGGGAAAGACGGATGCAGCAATGTGCAGAGACATCCCGGATGGAAAGCAATGCTTCCCATCCAACGTGATGGAGGGAAAGATGGATGCAGCAATGTACAGAGACATCCTGGATGAAAAGCAATGCTTCCCATCCAACCTGATGGAGGGAAAGATGAATGCAGCAATGTGCAGAGACATCGTGGATGAAAATCAAATGCTTCCCATCCAACCTGATGGAGGGAAAGATGAATGCAGTAATGTACAGAGACATCTTGGATGAAAAGCAACGCTTCTCATACAACTTGATGGAGGGAAAGATGAATGCAGTAATGTACAGAGACATCTTGGATGAAAAGCAACGCTTCTCATACAACTTGATGGAGGGAAAGATGAATGCAGCAATGTGCAGAGACATCCTGGATGAAAAGCAACACTTCCCATACAACCTGATGGAGGGAAAGATGGATGCAGCAATGTGCAGAGACATCCTGGATGAAAAGCAATGCTTCCCATCCAACGTGATGGAGGGAAAGATGAATGCAGCAATGTGCAGAGACATCTTGGATGAAAATCGAACGCTTCCCATCCAACCTGATGGAGGGAAAGACGGATGCAGCAATGTGCAGAGACATCCTGGATGGAAAGCAATGCTTCCCATCCAACCTGATGGAGGGAAAGATGAATGCAGCAAACCCCGTTTCCATATGAGTTGGGAAATTGTGTTAGATGTAAATATAAACGGAATACAATGATTTGCAAATCCTTTTCAAGCCATATTCAGTTGAATATGCTACAAAGACAACATATTTGATGTTCAAACTCATAAACTTTATTTATTTTTATGCTTAGAATTTCATGGCTGCAACACGTGACAAAGTAGTTGGGAAAGGGCATGTTCACCACTGTGTTACATGGCCTTTCCTTTTAACAACACTCAGTAAAGGTTTGGGAACTGAGGAGACACATTTTTGAAGCTTCTCAGGTGGAATTCTTTCCCATTCTTGCTTGATGTACAGCTTAAGTTGTTCAACAGTCCGGGGGTCTCCCTTCTGCTATTTTAGGCTTCACATTTTCAATGGGAGACAGGTCTGGACTACAGGCAGGCCAGTCTAGTACCCGCACTCTTTTACTATGAAGCCGCGTCGATGTAACACGTGGCTTGGCATTGTCTTGCTGAAATAAGCAGGGGCGTCCATGGTAACGTTGCTTGGATGGCAACATATGTTGCTCCAAAAGCTGTATGTACCTTTCAGCATTAATGGCGCCTTCACAGATGTGTAAGTTACCCATGTCTTGGCCACTAATACACCCCCATACCATCACACATGCTGCCTTTTACACTTTGCGCCTAGAACAATCCGGATGGTTCTTTTCCTCTTTGGTCCAGAAGGACACGACGTCCACAGTTTCCAAAAACAATTTGAAATGTGGACTCGTCAGACCACAGAACACTTTTCCACTTTGTATCAGTCCATCTTAGATGAGCTCAGGCCCAGCGAAGCCGACGGCGTTTCTGGGTGTTGTTGATAAAACGGTTTTCGCCTTGCATAGGAGAGTTTTAACTTGCACTTACAGATGTAGCGACCAACTGTAGTTACTGACAGTGGGTTTCTGAAGTGTTCCTGAGCCCATGTGGTGATATCCTTTACACACTGATGTGGCTTGTTGATGCAGTACAGCCTGAGGGATGGAAGGTCACAGGCTTAGCTGCTTACGTGCAGTGATTTCTCCACATTCTCTGAACCCTTTGATGATATTACGGAGCGTAGATGGTGAAATCCCTAAATTCCTTGCAATAGCTGCTTGAGAAAGGTTTTTCTTAAACTGTTCAACAATTTGCTCACGCATTTGTTGACAAAGTGGTGACCCTCGCCCCGTCCTTGTTTGTGAATGACTGAGCATTTCATGGAATCTACTTTTATACCCAATCATGGCACCCACCTGTTCCCAATTAGCCTGCACACCTGTGGGATGTTCCAAATAAGTGTTTGATGAGCATTCCTCAACTTTATCACTCTTTTTTGCCACCTTTCCCAACTTCTTTGTCACGTGTTGCTGCCATCAAATTCTAAAGTTAATGATTATTTGCAAAAAAAAAAAAAATGTTTATGAGTTTGAACATCAAATATGTTGTCTTTGTAGCATATTCAACTGGTTGAAAATGATTTGCAAATCATTGTATTCCGTTTATATTTACATCTAACACAATTTCCCAACTCATATGGAAACGGGGTTTGTATTTGGGTTAAAAATATGGTTTGCAAAGCAGTAATTATAGTCTGCAAATGATGTGTTGTTGTTGAGTGTCGGTGCTGTCTAGAGCTGGGCAGAGTAACCGTGTAATACTCTTCCATATCAGTAGGTGGCAGCAGGTAGCTAATTGCTTTGTAGATGTCGGAAACAGCGGGAGGCAGTGTGCAGGTAAAAAGGTGTCTAATGCTTAAACCAAAAATAAACAAAAGGTGAGTGCCCCTAAGAAAAGGCATTGAAGCTTAGGGAAGGCTATGCAGAACCAAACTAAAACTGAACTGGCTACTAAGTAAGCAAAAACAGAATGCTGGACGACAGCAAAGACTTACTGTGGAGCAAAGACGGCGTCCACAAACTACATCCGAACATGACATGACAATCAACAATGTCCCCACAAAGAAGGATAAAAACAACTGAAATATTCTTGATTGCTAAAACAAAGCAGATGCGGGAAATATCGCTCAAAGGAAGACATGAAACTGCTACAGGAAAACACCAAAAAAGAGAAAAAGCCACCAAAATAGGAGCGCAAGACAAGAAGTAAAACACTACACACAGGAAAACAGCAAAAAAGTCCAAATAAGTCAGGGTGTGATGTGACAGGTTTGATTGATTGAGACTTACAAGTAAAAGCCAGTAAATTAGAATATTTTGAAAAACTTGATTTATTTCAGTAATTGCATTCAAAAGGTGTAACTTGTACATTATATTTATTCATTGCACACAGACTGATGCATTCAAATGTTTATTTCATTTAATTTTGATGATTTGAAGTGGCAACAAATGAAAATCCAAAATTCCGTGTGTCACAAAATTAGAATATTACTTAAGGCTAATACAAAAAAGGGATTTTTAGAAATGTTGGCCAACTGAAAAGTATGAAAATGAAAAATATGAGCATGTACAATACTCAATACTTGGTTGGAGCTCCTTTTGCCTCAATTACTGCGTTAATGCGGCGTGGCATGGAGTCGATGAGTTCTGGCACTGCTCAGGTGTTATGAGAGCCCAGGTTGCTCTGATAGTGGCCTTCAACTCTTCTGCGTTTTTGGGTCTGGCATTCTGCATCTTCCTTTTCACAATACCCCACAGATTTTCTATGGGGCTAAGGTCAGGGGAGTTGGCGGGCCAATTTAGAACAGAAATACCATGGTCCGTAAACCAGGCACGGGTAGATTTTGCGCTGTGTGCAGGCGCCAAGTCCTGTTGGAACTTGAAATCTCCATCTCCATAGAGCAGGTCAGCAGCAGGAAGCATGAAGTGCTCTAAAACTTGCTGGTAGACGGCTGCGTTGACCCTGGATCTCAGGAAACAGAGTGGACCGACACTAGCAGATGACATGGCACCCCAAACCATCACTGATGGTGGAAACTTTACACTAGACTTCAGGCAACGTGGATCCTGTGCCTCTCCTGTCTTCCTCCAGACTCTGGGACCTCGATTTCCAAAGGAAATGCAAAATTTGCATGGTTGGGTGATGGTTTGGGGTGCCATGTCATCTGCTGGTGTCGCTCCACTCTGTTTCCTGAGATCCAGGGTCAACGCAGCCGTCTACCAGCAAGTTTTAGAGCACTTCATGCTTCCTGCTGCTGACCTGCTCTATGGAGATGGAGATTTCAAGTTCCAACAGGACTTGGCGCCTGCACACAGCGCAAAATCTACCCGTGCCTGGTTTACGGACCATGGTATTTCTGTTCTAAATTGGCCCGCCAACTCCCCTGACCTTAGCCCCATAGAAAATCTGTGGGGTATTGTGAAAAGGAAGATGCAGAATGCCAGACCCAAAAACGCAGAAGAGTTGAAGGCCACTATCAGAGCAACCTGGGCTCTCATAACACCTGAGCAGTGCCAGAAACTCATCGACTCCATGCCACGCCGCATTAACGCAGTAATTGAGGCAAAAGGAGCTCCAACCAAGTATTGAGTATTGTACATGCTCATATTTTTCATTTTCATACTTTTCAGTTGGCCAACATTTCTAAAAATCCCTTTTTTGTATTAGCCTTAAGTAATATTCTAATTTTGTGACACACGGAATTTTGGATTTTCATTTGTTGCCACTTCAAATCATCAAAATTAAATGAAATAAACATTTGAATGCATCAGTCTGTGTGCAATGAATAAATATAATGTACAAGTTACACCTTTTGAATGCAATTACTGAAATAAATCAAGTTTTTCAAAATATTCTCATTTACTGGCTTTTACCTGTATATTAGTAGATTGCACAGTACAGTACATATTCCCTACAATTGACCACTAAATGGTAACACCCCAATAAGTTTTTACACTTCTTTAAGTCGGGGTCCACGTTAATCAATTCATGTGACAGGTGGTGACAGTACACCTACTTTGAGACAAGAGCTATAGTGATGGTTATGCTTTAAAGTCATATCCAACGACTTTTTACTGTCAACTGAGTTTCATTTTTGAATGATTTCTGCTGCCTTTTTTCAACGCCAAAAATGTGCCTCGGCTCCAAAAAAAGGGTTGAAAAAGACTGACGTAGAGTTGTAAATGTTTTAGGGCCGAGTTGAGAGTTCACGTCCACCTGTGGAGTCCGCCACGTGACTCAACGCGGAAGCGGAAACCAGCACCAACAGCTGAGGACTGGCAAAGATCGTCCGCTCCGTGCGATGAGCCACTCGGCGCGCTAAACAACAAACGGCCGTTTGCGACGACGGAAGAATGTTTATTGAGGCGAAATAACTCGACAGTAGCCATTGAGGAACACACACTCAACGTAAATCGTAAGTTTTGTCTTTATTCCTTCATCCGCCGTGAAGGTTTGCTTGTTTGATTTCTAGTCCGCCATGTTGAGCATCGATCTAGCGTGGATATTGTTATTTTACTCTATTAACAATTCAACTTGTAAATGAGCGTACATTCCGAATATTTTACTGTGGTTGGGAGTAATAGTAGAGCTTGAGAAGCGCTGGTGCGGTTTGTCAGGAGCCCGTCAGAGTGAGCGCTCGCGTCGACGTCCTATCTGCGCCGGAGCCCAGCTAGCCTTGGCGGCTAACGCTAGCGGCTAATGCTAGCTAGTGGCTAGCTAGTGGCGCTATGATGGCGGAGCTGGTGCAGGGACAGGCCTCGATCAGCCAGCCGGGGCTCAAGTCGGACGGCCTGGCCGACGTCTTGCAGCGGGCCCGGCAGGTAACACACCCGCGCCCGGGGCTTTCCGCGCGCACTCGCCCCGCAGTCGAGTCGGCTCGCTCCGGTCAAGTCCGAGCACTTTTATCGGCGTTCGCGCCGCCGCTCGCAAAAAAAAAACTTGTGCGCGCCGTCAAACACGCACGCACGCGCACGCGCAGAAGCTAGCAGGCTAACCAGCTAACTAGTCGTTGACACTTTTCACAACTTTGTCGGCGACTAGCACGGACGGGTGAGTTAGTGACTTAGTTTGGGGGACTTTGGAAAAGGGGGGGGGGGGGGGGGGGGGGGGGCTGTCACGCCGACGGGTGTGGGGTTGGGTGTGAGGATGACAACCTGTTGGACTTCTCGGTACCAAGAACCGGGACTCAGCCCGGACGGATGCTTCTAGTCCAGCACGTTGCAAACTTGTGTTGACCAGCTAACTTACGTAAACTGCCCAAACTACGTCACAGTTTGGGCATATGCACGTGACGTCACGATCTCGCCGGAACACCCCCCCCCTCGCTGTCGTCACAGGAACTAACTTCCGGTTAGCGGCCAGGCGCTGAGGTGCTGTGCTTGTGTTCAGATGGTGGGCAAGATGGGCGGCGACGGCGGCGTGACGCACATCAACAGCTCGGCGGCGAGCGGCGAGACCTCGCTGTACTACGCCGGACAGAAGCGAGCCGTGGAGGACGCAGGTCAGCGTCCACGCCTTTTTGGCGGACCGCCATCGCACAACTTGTCTTGGACCTTTTATTGTTCATGTTATTATGTGTGTGTGTGCAGGTAATCAGCTGTCAGCAGTGGGGCACCAACGGTACAACACACACACACACACACACACACACACACACAGGTGTTTGTGTAGGTGAGGTAGATGTTCGACGTCCCACTGGGGTGAGTTTTTCCTTGCCCTTATGTGGGCTTTGTACCGAGGATGTCGTTGTGGCTTGTGCAGCCCTTTGAGACACTTCAATCAATCAATCATCCATCCATCCATTTTCTACCGCTTATTCCCTTTGGGGTCGCGGGGGGCGCTGGAGCCTATCTCAGCTACAATCGGGCGGAAGGCGGCGTACACCCTGGACAAGTCGCCACCTCATCGCAGGGCCAACACAGATAGACAGACAACATTCACACTCACATCCACACACTAGGGCCAATTTAGTGTTGCCAATCAACTTATCAATCAATCAATGTTTATTTATATACCGTATTTTCCGCACCATAAGGCGCCCTGGGTTATAAGCCGCGCCTTCAATAAACGGCATATTTCAAAACTTTGTCCACCTATAAGCCGCCCCGTGTTATAAGCCGCATCTAACTGCGCTAAAGGAATGTCAAAAAAACAGTCAGATAGGTCAGTCAAACTTTAATAATATATTAAAAACCAGCGTGATGTGGGCGCGCATGGAGTCGTATATCAACATGGACGGAGCTGCGTGAAAAAAGCCACCCGGCCTCTTCGCGTAAACTTACCTTAACCACTCGCTCATCTTTTCTTCATCCATCCCTTCGAGTTAGCTTTTATGATGACGCCGGCTGGAAAGGTCTCTTTTGGCAAGGTCTTCCTTTTGAATATCACCATGGGTGGAAGTTTCTGGCCATTAGCATGGCAAGCTAGAACCACAGTGAAGGATGACTTCTCATTCCCTGTGGTGCGAATATTCACCGTACGTGCTCCCGTTGTATCCACAGTGCGGTTCACAGGAATATCAAAAGTCAGTGGAACCTCGTCCATGTTGATAATGTTCTCTGGCCGGATCTTTTTTTCAGCTATCTTGTTTTTACAATATGCACGGAAAGTAGCCAGCTTTTCTTGAAAGTCTTTAGGCAGTTGCTGTGAAATAGTAGTCCGTGTGCGGATGGAGAGATTGCGTCTTTTCATGAACCGGAAACCTGTCGCTTAGTAGGAGCCATTTTGTGGTCTTTACAGATGTAAACACACAAAGGAAATGAAACGTAATATCCGCGCGCTTCTTCTTCTTCTTCTACGCGGGCGGGTGGTTGCTTACAGTAGAAGAAGAAGCGCTTCCTGTTCTATGGGGGCGGGTGCTTACCTTGGCGGTTGCTTGCGTAGAAGAAGAAGCACTTCCTCTTCTACGGGGAAAAAAGATGGCGGCTGTTTACCGTAGTTGCGAGACCGAAACTTTATGAAAATGAATCTTAATATTAATCCATATATAAAGCGCACCGGGTTATAAGCCGCACTGTCAGCTTTTGAGTAAATTTGTGGTTTTTAGGTGCGGCTAATAGTGCGGAAAATACGGTAGCCCTAAATCACACGTGTCTCAAAGGGCTGCACAAGCCACAACGACATCCTCGGTACAAAGCCCACATAAGGGCAAGGAAAAACTCACCCCAGTGGGACGTCGATGTGAATGACTATGAGAAACCTTGGAGAGGACCGCATATGTGGGTAACCCCCCCCCCCCCCCCCCCCCCCCCCCCCCCCCCCCCTCTAGGGGAGACCGAAAGCAATGGATGTCGAGTGGGTCTGACATAATATTGTGAGAGTCCAGTCCATAGTGGATCCAACATAATAGTAAGAGTCCAGTCCATAGTGGGGCCAGCAGGACACCATCCCGAGCGGAGACGGGTCAGCAGCGCAGAGATGTTCCCAGCCGATGCACAGGCGAGCGGTCCACCCCAGGTCCCGACTCTGGACAGCCAGCACTTCATCCATGGCCACCGTCGTGACCCCCCCCCCCCCCCTCCACAAGGAAAAGGGGAGCAGAGGAGAAAAGAAAAGAAACGGCAGATCAACTGGTCTAACAGGGGGGCTATTTAAAGGCTAGAGTATACAAATGAGTTTTAAGATGGGACTTAAATGTTTCTACTGAGGTAGCATCTCTAACTGTTACCGGGAGGGCATTCCATAGTACTGGAGCCCCAATAGAAAACGCTCTATAGCCCGCAGACTTTTTTTGGGCTCTGGGAATCACTAATAAGCCGGAGTTCTTTGAACGCAGATTTCTTGCCGGGACATATGGTACAATGCAATCGACAAGATAGGACGGAGCTAGACCGTGTAGTATTTTATACGTAAGTAGTAAAACCTTAAAGTCGCATCTTAAGTGCACAGGAAGCCAGTGCAGGTGAGCCAGTATAGGTATATATATATATGTATATATGTATATAAAGGTATATACAGTATAGGCGTAATATGATCAAACTTTCTTGTTCTTGTCAAAAGTCTAGCAGTCGCATTTTGTACCAATTGTAATCTTTTAATGCTAGACATAGGGAGACCCGAAAATAGTACGTTACAGTAGTCGAGACGAGACGTAACGAACGCATGAATAATGATCTCAGCGTCGCTAGTGGATAAAATAGAACGAATTTTAGCGATATTACGGAGATGAAAGAAGGCCGTTTTAGTAACACTCTTAATGTGTGATTCAAAGGAGAGAGTTGGGTGGAAGATAATACCCAGATTCTTTACTGATTCGCCTTGTGTAATTGTTTGGTTGTCAAATGTTAAGGTGGTATTATCAAATAAATGTCGGTGTTTAGCAGGACCGATAATCAGCATTTCCGTTTTCTTGGCGTTGAGTTGCAAGAAGTTAGCGGACATCCATTGTTTAATTTCATTAAGACACGCCTCCAGCTGACTACAATCCGGCGTGTTGGTCAGCTTTAGGGGCATGTAGAGTTGGCTGTCATCAGCATAACAATGAAAGCTAACACCATATTTGCGTATGATGTCGCCTAGCGGCAGCATGTAGATACTAAAGAGTGCAGGTCCAAGAACCGAACCCTGAGGAACTCCGCACGTTACCTTAACATAGTCCGAGGTCACATTATTATGGGAGACGCATTGCATCCTGTCAGTAAGATAAGAGTTAAACCACGACAAAGCTAAGTCTGACATACCAATACGTGTTTTGATACGCTCTAATAAAATATTATGATCGACGGTATCGAAAGCAGCGCTAAGATGAAGAAGCAGCAACATAGATGACGCATCAGAATCCATCGTTAGCAGTAGATCATTAGTCATTTTTGCGAGGGCTGTCTCCGTAGAGTGATTTGCCCTGAAACCGGATTGAAAAGGTTCACAGAGATTGTTAGACACTAAGTGTTCATTTAGCTGCTGTGCGACAATTTTTTCGAGGATTTTGGAAATAAAGGGAAGGTGGGACACCGGTCGGTAGTTTACCATGAGGTCAGGATCAAGGTTAGGTCTTTTGAGCAGAGGATGAATAACCGCTTTCTTGAATGCTAGGGGAACAGTGCCAGAGGAGAGTGATAAGTTTATAATATTTAGCACTGATGGACCTAATAATACAAAAAGCTCCTTGATAAGTTTCCCAGGAAGTGGGTCAAGTAAACATGTTGTTTGTTTTATCCCACTTACACGCTGTAATAGTTCCTCTAATGTTATTTCATCATTGTGATTTAGGGCTATATAAATAAACATTGATTGATTGATTGATTGATGTTGTTGTGTTTCAGGGTGATGACCGAAGACTACAAGGTTCCTGACAGGATGGTGGGTTTCAGTAAGTTGGACCCGTGACCTTTCACCTTGACTTGCACACGTGTGTGTATGAATGACAACTGTGTGTGTGTGTGTGTGTGTGTCACAGTCATTGGCAGAGGCGGAGAACAAATCACCAGAATCCAGTTAGAGTCGGGTTGTAAGATCCAGATCGCTGCCGGTGAGTGGGTCAGAACCTGTCTGAAGGGGAACTGCACTTTTTGGTGGGGGAATTTTGCCTCGGCCGATAACAAATTCTGCTCGACGACATATTGACTTCCAAATGATTGCCGATTAAAGGATATCACTGCCTTTATTTGGACGTGACCAGATGAACCACTGACGTCATGACAACACAACATATTCATTATAATGCAATTAACTCGTATTCCCCCTGCATTTCAATGCCAAGTTAAACAAATACCGTGTTTTCTGAACCATAAGGCGCACCGCCGATGAATGGTCTATTTTTGATCATTTTTCCTACAAAAGGCGCACCGGATGATAAGGCGCGTCAAAGGAGTCATATTATTATGAATTGTGGTCTACATAACATGTAAAGCTGGTCAAAATGTTGCATAGATGATGTTTTACACATCATCTTCAAGTCACTTTCTGACAGTCTCATCAGGATGCACCGTTTTAAGTTAAAGTCAAGACCAACAGCAGTCCCTGACTGGAGGGCGAGTCAGGCATAAATAGTATCCTGATTGGCAGCCTGGCACACCCGGTTGCAGTTGCCAACCAGGGACAGGTGAGGGAAAAAAGCACTGATTGACATTGATTGATTGATTGATTCTGAGTCTCATTTGCAAGTATTATTTAATCAACCATGCAGTTGCATTTCTATGATGTTAGATGGCAGTAGTGTTCAGACTGCAGTGTGTTGCCGTAGTCAGAAAGTAGCCTTTGCCATTCGCCAGTTTTGCCCTTTTATCTTTTGTTGGCTCCTACAATGTGTTTCCACTGCAAGTCTAGTACTTATGACACACCAGCTGTTTGATGGTATCAGTCATTTTGGGTGTTGTTTTAATTGGATGTTAAAGTACCAATGGTTGTCACACACACACTAGGTGTGGTGAAATTTGTATTTGCATTTGACCCAACCCCTTTTTCACCCGCTGGGAGGTGAGGGGAGCAGTGGGCAGCAGCGGTGGCCGCGCCCGGGAATCATTTTTGGTGATTTAACCCCCAATTCCAACCCTTGATGCTGAGTGCCAAGCAGGGAGGTAATGGCTCCCATTTTTATAGTCATTGGTATGACTCGGCCGGGGTTTGAACTCACAACCTACCCATCTCAGGCCGGACACTCTAACCACTAGGCCACTGAGTAGGTGGCCTACTGACCGCCCACTAAGCCATTAATATTTTTTTTAAATGTCAAAGACTTCCTTGTGGTCTACATAACATGTGATGGTGGTTCTTTCATACCTGCCAACTACTCCGGTTTTCCCGTAATTCGTACGGTTTTCATCAACCTATTCCGGGTTACGGTTGCAGTGATAAAAAATACGGTTTTTCATTAATTAAAAAAAAAAAAAAGGGTGAAAACTACGCGAATTGCACCTTGTGCAGACAAGATTTTTCGATCGGACACGGAGGAATTAGCGATGTAAAAGACCACGTTGGGACAAAAAAACACAAGTCTAATGCCGTTGCTAGCGATACAAGTGGAAAACTTTCAACGTTTTTCGTCGCCCAAACAGATTCTTTGGATGTGATAAATGCCAATGTTTTATTTACGGAGGCAATAATTGAGCATGGACTTCCAATCGCACTGGCTGATCACATGGGACAGTTAAATGTTTGTAATGCAACCTTTAAAAATCATTACGCGGTGATCGCGGTCCCAAAAATAAACTTTTCTTGCATGATAATGTCCAGAAAAACTCGCTTTATATTACTATAGAGTCCTTTTAACGAATGAGTTTGATGGTTTATCACAAACCTTAAATGAAAGAAGTCCTTTGTTCTCCTGCACCATGCGCTTTGGCCTTGCTTCGTGTTTGGTGCGCAATCTTGTCGGCTGTATTTCACAGCACGTCTTTGACAACTTGAAGTGGCATAAAACATTTAAAACAAGTCCAAGTTGAAGAAATCTTGTTAAATGTTGACAGCATAACTACCAAAATACAGAAGTATGTCCTTAATATTTTTGCAGTGCTATTTCTGTTGAAAAGTTCAAATGATTACATTAGAGATGTTATGTGCCACTTTTCAAGTGTCTGATGGCTTCAATTAATTTTCATTAATTTTTCATATTTTGAATTCTTTTGAAAGGCTTACAAAAAAACTACATTTGAATTGTAATTCCATGCTATTGACAGGACTATTAATTTTAATGTAGTTAGCTTACCATGTTTACAGTATGATAATTGTGATAGAAATGTGAATTTTAGGCACAGAATATTTTTTTACAATTGAACAAGGCAGTAGATTATACAAGCTTGGACAGAAAGTTAATAATGACACCAATTTTTTTTTTAATGGAATTGTTTAGTACTGTTTTACCATTTGTTTACTGTAAAAAGTGTTTATACTTTCAATGAACAAATTGAAGTCTTGTGAAAGGTTGACAGGATAACTGGCATTAACTGTCAAAATAATTTCAAACTATTGAAGTTAGCTTACAGAATAAACATGTCAATCAACCCATATGATTTTTGCTGTAATATTTTTGTTTTGAAAAGTCACTGTGACTGATAGAAAAGTGATGGTTTTAGCAACATTTTAACCTGTCTGAATGCTAATAATCATTTTGCGTCGGGGGGCGAAGCCCTGAACCCTCCACCAGGACTTTGTCCTGGACCTACCGGGGCCTGCGGCCCTTGGACCCTGGCTACTAGGTTTTTCTGATTTCAAAAGTTGGCAGGTATGTTCTTTGGTCAAAATGTTGCATAGATGATCTTTTACACATCATCTTCAAGTCGCTTTCTGACAGTCTCTTCGGGATGCACCGTTTTGTGGGGCGCTCTTATTTACATGCCTCCACATGGACAGCGTCTTCTCCCAGTCATCTTTGTTGTAGCGGTGTAGCGTGCAAGGACATGAGTGGAAGGAGTGTCAAAAGATGGAGCTAACTGTTTTAATGACATTCACACTTTACTTCAATCAATAACAGAGCAGCATCTCCTCATCCGTGGCTCACTAGTGCAACAACAACACCCGAAATGTGTCCCGTGAAAAACCGTCCGACCGGAACGCTCTATTATCTAAAGTTCCTTGGGTGAATAATGTAAACTCACTACACCGGTATGTTTTAGCGCTTTCATGGCGAGTTTACTGACAGGTATAAGTAAGAACTTTACACTACTTTATATTAAAAATGGCAACAACGGAGGATAGAAGAATAGAATAGAATGGACTTTATTGTCATTATATTTGCATATAATGAGATTAAGGACTCCAACTTAAGGTGCGGTAGTGCAAACAAATATGGGATAAAAATAAATGACACAAGAAGTAATAAAGATAAAAAAATAAGAATTGAAATAAACAGACTACTATCCAATAAAAATAATAAGCAATCCTGTACAATATACAAAATACTATACAATATACAGAACAATAGAAGAGTATTGGAGTAATGAATGTCACATAACAAGAAGATAGAGGAAAAAGAAGAAGCTTATCGACTACGGTGTCGGTACGGTCTACAAAGGCGGATGCGCGCAACTTTTCAGGATTTATGCAGATCCCAAATACAGATCAGCAGGTACCAGAAGGTAAGAAAAGTTTCTTTTGCATAATATTGCGAAACAAAACGGCAGATAATATGTCTTACCTTATACACACACCATAATAATACTCCTATGTTGAAGCACATCAAGCGGTGTGGCTTCATAGCTTACCAAAGTCCTACTAAAACATTTTGATAGATTTTTGAGCGCTGTGTGTAATGTTCTATATTCTCAATGGAACATTTAACATTTTGGTGTTGTTTACTGGCGTCATATTGCAGTCTACACGTATCTCTTATGTTTGACTGCCATCTACTGGTCACACTTATCATCACACCATGTACCAAATAAAACTGAGGTTGGTAAGCAAAACCAGAACTATTCCGTACATTAGGCACACCGGGTTATAAGGCGCACTGTCGAGTTTTGAGGGGGGGGAAATGATTTTACGTGCTCCTTATAGTCCGGAAAATATGGTGATACAAATACAATTTACTTTGTCTGTTAGCTAAATGTCGCACTTGAATAAAAATCACAACCAAAAGCAATAAAATAGGTTCTGTTAAGGAGGGGGGGCGACCCTCAATTATACACAACCAAAACTATAAACAAAATGGCTAAATAAAGTTATTATGACCGATATTATCACAGTTGTCATCATTATTGTGGTATTGTTGAATGTGCTCAGAAGTACTTATACACACGCTACAATATTTTACCTGAGTTGAATTTTTTTAAACTAAAATAAATAGACACAATATACTTTCTTAGCAGAGGAAACATCAAATATTGTTCTGGCTTAATAAGAGCCTTTAATTGCATGCTTGAAATGTTTTATCTTGTTTTTTTTTACAAGTTTTAGAAGCTGAGTACCGTATTTTCCGCACCATAAGGCGCCCTGGGTTATAAGCCGCGCCTTCAATGAACGGCATATTTCAAAACTTTGTCCACCTATAAGCCGCCCCGTGTTGTAAGCCGCATCTAACTGCGCTAAAGGAATGTCAAAAAAACAGTCAAATAGGTCAGTCAAACTTTAATAATATATTAAAACCAGCGTGATGTGGGCGCGCATGGAATCGTATATCAACATGGACTTAAACTTAAACTTACCTTAACCACTCGCTCATCTTTTCTTCATCCATCCCTTCGAGTTAGCTTTTATGATGACGCCGGCTGGAAAGGTCTCTTTTGGCAAGGTCTTCCTTTTGAATATCACCATGGGTGGAAGTTTCTGGCCATTAGCATGGCAAGCTAGAACCACAGTGAAGGATGACTTCTCATTCCCTGTGGTGCGAATATTCACCGTACGTGCTCCCGTTGTATCCACAGTGCGGTTCACAGGAATATCAGTTGCTGTGAAATAGTAATCCGTGTGCGGATGGAGAGATTGCGTCTTTTCATGAACCGGATCCCTGTCGCTTAGTAGGAGCCATTTTGTGGTCTTTACAGATGTAAACACACAAAGGAAATGAAACGTACAGTAATATCCGCGCGCTTTTTCTTCTTCTACGCGGGCGGGTGGTTGCTTACAGTAGAAGAAGAAGCGCTTCCTGTTCTATGGGGGCGGGTGCTTACCTTGGCGGTTGCTTGCGTAGAAGAAGAAGCGCTTCCTGTTCTACCGGGAAAAAAGATGGCGGCTGTTTACCCTAGTTACGAGACCGAAACTTTATGAAAATTAATCTTAATATTAATCCATATATAAAGCGCACCGGGTTATAAGGCGCACTGTCAGCTTTTGAGAAAATGTGTGGTTTTTAGGTGCGCCTTATAGTGCGGAAAATACGGTAATAAGCAGATCCGGCAAGTAGCAGTATTGCTAAGTGCTAATGTGATGTAATGCTAATGTATGTAATTTCCCCATTGTGGGATAAATGCAGGTCTATCCTATCCGAAACGAGAAATACAAACTACGAACATAATAAAACAATCACTTACTGTACAATGTCTGCTCTCACTGGGATGCAGACTGATGGGATGTTTATATCTTCACATTCAGATAAAGAATTCATCATAATCCAGCCGGTGGGTACAAAAAAACAGCGGGTTTTTTTTTGTGTCTTTCTCGGCATCTCGCTTGCCAGATCGTTTGGATGTCAAAGTTCGATTTATGTCCACAACCTTCTACTATCCAGGTGAGAGGCATGATTTATAATCTAGAATTTCACCAACTCAGAGGCGATGCAGCAGCTCAGTATGTCAATATAGCAGCATAAGCTAGTTAGCGCTCTGTGACCACGGCACCACTTAAAAGTAGTTCCTCTGCGTTAGCACTTATAATAACAATATCTCCAATGCCTGGTTAATATTCAGGTCAGGAGATGTAAATGAAGTATTGTTGGCAGTTCATTGACATTATGGGCGCAATAGATTAGCCGCGTTGTTAGCCACCTCCTACTTGCCGTGTTTTATGAGTTAGAATTCATTAAAAAAAAGTTGTTGTCTTACATAAGGATTGTGAATGATAGGATAGGTCTTTGATGTCATTGCACAAGTACAACAAAACTTTGTTTTCAGTACAAACCCGTTCAAGATGAGACAAACAAACAGTGTACAGGGCTACAGAACAGGAACGCTGATGGGGCGCCCCGTAAAAGATGGGAAAAAGGTCAACGCTGGGGAAGGATGAGTAAAAAAGTACAATTGAGACTGGGCTCCTAAGGGGGCCCAGTCTGGAGTGGGGAAAAAACTTCCATAGCAAAGCACATATACATATTACAACGTACATCTCCAGATATCTAGCAACAGAGGGGAGGGAGTGGGGGGGCCATGGTGGCGGGCCGCAGCTCTCAGGCGCTGCCCATCCTTCCATCACCCCTATGGGATTTGCGTAAAGGGCGTTGGATTGGGGGTGGGGTATGTAATGTTTTGTATGCGAGTGAAGGCAAATATCCCAAAAAAGGGCAGTTCCCCTTTAAGGAATTGTATTATCTTCATAGTGTGTGTGTGTGTGTGTGTGTGTGTGTAGACAGTGGAGGTCTGATGGAGCGTCCGTGTTCCCTGACTGGGACTCCAGAGTGCATCGAGTGAGTCTGAAGCTCCACCCACTTACTGTGATGATGTCACCAGCTCACTGTGTGTGTGTGTGTGTGTGTGTGTGTGTGTGTGTGTGTGTGTGTGTGTGTACGCGCAGACAGGCAAAGCGGCTGTTGATCCAGATCGTGGAGCGCTGTAGAAACGGTCCCGGTTTCCACGGCGACGGGGAAGGCGGGGCCCTGGTGCATGAGATGATGATCCCAGCCAGTAAGGTGGGGCTCGTGATTGGTCGAGGAGGAGAAACCATCAAACAGCTGCAGGTAACAATCGGATCAATATTTCATAGATTGATTGGTTTCTGATAGAGATCGACCGATTATTAGTGGTCGATCAGGCCGATGACCAACATTCAATGGCAGTAAAAGTGATTTCAACATGAAGTCAACAGCTGGACAAGGCTTTAAGTTTTATTTTTTTCACATTATTTTTGAGGAAATGTAGCAACATAATGTTTTATGCGACGCTAATGTGGGAAATATCCTAATAATTGGTGAAAAAATAAAGACATTTCTCTCCATCACAATAACTCATCTACTCCATTTTATAGATAGATAGATAGTACTTTATTGAGTTCCCTCAGGAAAATTCAAATGACACTTTATGGATTTAATACATGGTAAGGTGTCCTGAAATATTGCCAACATTTCAATAGAAACAATTCTGGGCTCCTTCACGTAGATTTATATATATAGATGGATGACATCATTTCTTCCTGGATGTTGCAGAAAGTATGAGAATGTGTGAGCTGCTGCCTGCTCTTCCTCACTTATATAATATTCTCCTATTTGTCAAGATATTCACACAAAGTTTGGACTTTCATCGTTTCTGCCGTCTTCTTGTCCGTCCGTCTCTGTCGCGTAATTTCATTCAATCACAGAACATGAAACTGGTGGCGCTCCTTTAATGAGCCCATGCTGGGCCAAGGCTTCTCAAGCAGTAGCCAAAAACGGGAACGGTAAGACGCCAGTAAAGAAGGACAAAAACTGGATTTCCCTGCAAAAACCGAAAGTTTTAATGTACTGCAGGCGACATCTAATGTCATGTAACTTGACATTTATATGACATGTTTTTGGACATTTATATGACATTAAATGACATGTTTTTGGACATTTATATGACATTAAATTACATGTTTTTGAACATTTATATGACATTAAATTACATGTTTTTGGACATTTATATGACATGTTTTTGGACATTTGTATGACATTAAATGACATGTTTTTGGACATTTATATGACGTGTTTTTGGACATTTATATGACATTAAATGACATGTTTTTGGACATTTATATGACATTAAATGACATGTTTTTGGACATTTATATGACATGTTTTTGGACATTTATATGACATTAAATGACATGTTTTTGGACATTTATATGACATTTACATAACATTTAATGTCATTTAACTTGACATTTATATGACATTCAATTACATGTTTTTTTTTTACATTTATATGACATTAAATTACATGTTTTTTGACATTTATATGAAATTAAATGACATGTTTTTTGACATTTATATGAAATTAAATGACATGTTTTCTGACATTTATGACATTTACATAACATTTAATGTCATGTAACTTGACATTTATATGACATTAAATGACATGATTTTGACATTTCTATGACATTAAATGTCATGTAACTTAACATGTATCCATCCATTAAATGACATGTTTTTTTGACACTTATATGACATTAAATGACATTTAATGTCATGTAACTTGACATTTATATGACATTAAATTACATGTTTTTTTTACATTTATATGGCATTAAATTACATGGGTTTTTTTACATTTATATGACATTAAATGACATGTTTTTGGACATTTATATGACATTTACATAACATTTAATGTCATTTAACTTGACATTTATATGACATTCAATTACATGTTTTTTTTTACATTTATATGACATTAAATAACATGTTTTTTGACATTTATATGAAATTAAATGACATGTTTTCTGACATGACATTTACATAACATTTAATGTCATGTAACTTGACATTTATATGACATTAAATGACATGATTTTGACATTTCTATGACATTAAATGTCATGTAACTTAACATGTATCCATCCATTAAATGACATGTTTTTTGACACTTATATGACATTAAATGACATTTAATGTCATGTAACTTGACATTTATATGACATTAAATTACATGTTTTTTTACATTTATATGGCATTAAATTACATGTTTTTTTTTAACATTTATATGACATTAAATGTCATGTAATTTGACATTTATATGACATTAAATTACATGGTTTTTTTACATTTATATGACATTAAATTACATGTTTTTTTTACATTTATATGACATTAAATGTCATGTAACTTGACATTTATATGACATTAAATTACATGTTGTATGTACATTTATGACATGTTTTTGGACATTTATATGACATTAAATGACATGTTTTTGGACATTTATATGACATTAAATGACATATTTTTGGACATTTATATGACATTTACATAACATATTTTTGGACATTTATATGACATTTACATAACATTTAATGTCATTTAACTTGACATTTATATGACATCAAATTACATGTTTTTTTTTACATTTATATGACATTAAATGACATGTTTTTTGACATTTAAAATACATTTAAATAACATTTAATGTCATGTAACTTGACATTTATATGACATTAAATGACATGATTTTGACATTTATATGACATTAAATGTCATGTAACTTAACATGTATCCATCCATTAAATTACATGTTTTTTGACACTTATATGACATTAAATGACATTTAATGTCATGTTTTTTTACATTTATTTGACATTAAATTACATGTTTTTTTTTACATTTATATGACATTAAATGTCATGTAATTTGACATTTATATGACATTAAATGTCATGTAATTTGACATTTATATGACATTCAATTACATGTTTTTTTTTACATTTATATGACATTAAATTACATGTTTTTTTTACATTTATATGACATTAAATGTCATTTAACTTGACATTTATACGACATTAAATTACATGTTTTATGTACATTTATGACATGTTTTTTGACATTTATATGACATTAAATGACATGTTTTTGGACATTTACATGACATTAAATGACATGTTTTTGGACATTTATATGACATTTACATAACATTTAATGTCATTTAACTTGACATTTATATGACATTCAATTACATGTTTTTTTTTTTACATTTATATGACATCAAATTACATGTTTTTTTACATTTATATGACATTAAATGACATGTTTTTTGACATTTAAAATACATTTAAATAACATTTAATGTCATGTAACTTAATAATAATAATAACTGGGATTTATATAGCGCTTTTCTAAGTACCCAAAGTCGCTTTACATGTAGAACTTGACATTTATATGGCATTAAATGACATGATTTTGACATTTATATGACATTAAATGTCATGTAACTTAACATGTATCCATCCATTAAATGACATGTTTTTTGACACTTATATGACATTAAATGACATTTAATGTCATGTAACTTGACATTTATATGACACTAAATTACATGTTTTTTTTACATTTATTTGACTTCAAATTACATGTTTTTTTTTTTACATTTATATGACATTAAATGTCATGTAATTTGACATTTATATGACATTAAATTACATGGTTTTTTTACATTTATATGACATTAAATTACATGGTTTTTTTTACATTTATATGACATTAAATGTCATGTAACTTGACATTTATATGACATTAAATTACATGTTTTATGTACATTTATGACATGTTTTTTGACATTTATATGACATTAAATGACATGTTTTTTTACATTTACATAACATTTAATGTCATGTAACTTGACATTTATATGACATTAAATTACGTGTTTTTTTACATTTATATGACATTAAATTACGTGTTTTTTTACATTTATATGACATTAAATTACGTGTTTTTTTACATTTATATGACGTTAAACTACGTGTTTTTTTTACATTTATATGACGTTAAATGTCATGTAACTTGACATTTATATGACATTTACATAACATTTAATGTTATGTAACTTGACATTTATATGACATTAAATGACATGTTATTTTTACATTTATATGACATTAAATGACATGTTATTTTTACATTTATATGACATTAAATGTCATGTAACTTGAAATTAATGACAATAAATGTCATGTAACTTACCATTTACATAACATTTAGAAGAATTCTCACAATAACTCCAAGTTAAAGTTAAAGTACCCATGATAGTCACACACACTGGGTGTGGCGAAATTATTCTCTGCATTTGACCCATCACCTTTGATCACCCCCTGGGAGGTGAGGGGAGCAGTGAGCAGCAGCCGTGGCCGCACCCGGGAACCATTTTTGGTGATTTAACCCCCAACTCCAACCCTTGATGCTGAGTGCCAAGCAATAAATAGCCTGTCAGATATCAAAATATACAAACCACGTTTCCATATGAGTTGGGAAATTGTGTTAGATGTAAATATAAACGGAATACAATGATTTGCAAATCATTTTCAAGCCATATTCAGTTGAATATGCTACAAAGACAACATATTTGATGTTCAAACTCATAAACATTTTTTTTGTTTTTGCAAAAAAATCATTAACTTTAGAATTTGATGCCAGCAACACGTGACAAAGAAGTTGGGAAAGGTGGCAATAAATACTGATAAAGTTGAGGAATGCTCATCAAACACTTATTTGGAACATCCCACAGGTGTGCAGGCTAATTGGGAACAGGTGGGTGCCATGATTGGGTATAAAAGTAGATTCCATGAAATGCTCAGTCATTCACAAACAAGGATGGGGCGAGGGTCACCACTTTGTCAACAAATGCGTGAGCAAATTGTTGAACAGTTTAAGAAAAACCTTTCTCAACCAGCTATTGCAAGGAATTTAGGGATTTCACCATCTACGGTCTGTAATATCATCAAAGGGTTCAGAGAATCTGAAGAAATCACTGCACGTAAGCAGCTAAGCCCGTGACCTTCCATCCCTCAGGCAGTACTGCATCAACAAGCGACATCAGTGTGTAAAGGATATCACCACATGGGCTCAGGAACACTTCAGAAACCCACTGTCAGTAACTACAGTTGGTCGCTACATCTGTAAGTGCAAGTTAAAACTCTCCTATGCAAGACGAAAACCGTTTATCAACAACACCCAGAAACGCCGTCGGCTTCGCTGGGCCTGAGCTCATCTAAGATGGACTGATACAAAGTGGAAAAGTGTTCTGTGGTCTGACGAGTCCACATTTCAAATTGTTTTTGGAAACTGTGGACGTCGTGTCCTCCGGACCAAAGAGGAAAAGAACCATCCGGATTGTTCTAGGCGCAAAGTGTAAAAGGCAGCATGTGTGATGGTATGGGGGTGTATTAGTGCCCAAGACATGGGTAACTTACACATCTGTGAAGGCACCATTAATGCTGAAAGGTACATACAGCTTTTGGAGCAACATATGTTGCCATCCAAGCAACGTTACCAT